>NW_027371838.1:0-22141 GCF_046119375.1 Phyllobates terribilis
ATTCTGAAATTTTTAGCTTTTTCCTGTTAATCCTAGCATGATAAAGAAGATTCAAAGAGAGTGAGATGCCAGCTCCTTTCATTCAGTCAGTAGCTTCAAACATTTCTGGTATATGAAAAACATGTTTTTCAATGGCAAAAATCAATGAATATTGTAAATGCACAAACAGTAATATCTCCACATTGCACGGTGCAATTCTGAAATTTTTAGCTTTTTCCTGTTAATCCTAGCATGATAAAGAAGATTCAAAGAGAGTGAGATGCCAGCTCCTTTCATTCAGTCAGTAGCTTCAAACATTTCTGGACGTTTTTCAATGGCAAAAATCAATGAATATTGTAAATGCACAAACAGTAATATCTCCACATTGCACGGTGCAATTCTGAAATTTTTAGCTTTTTCCTGTTAATCCTAGCATGATAAAGAAGATTCAAAGAGAGTGAGATGCCAGCTCCTTTCATTCAGTCAGTAGCTTCAAACATTTCTGGTATATGAAAACATGTTTTTCAATGGCAAAAATCAATGAATATTGTAAATGCACAAACAGTAATATCTCCACATTGCACGGTGCAATTCTGAAATTTTTAGCTTTTTCCTGTTAATCCTAGCATGATAAAGAAGATTCAAAGAGAGTGAGATGCCAGCTCCTTTCATTCAGTCAGTAGCTTCAAACATTTCTGGACGTTTTTCAATGGCAAAAATCAATGAATATTGTAAATGCACAAACAGTAATATCTCCACATTGCACGGTGCAATTCTGAAATTTTTAGCTTTTTCCTGTTAATCCTAGCATGATAAAGAAGATTCAAAGAGAGTGAGATGCCAGCTCCTTTCATTCAGTCAGTAGCTTCAAACATTTCTGGTATATGAAAAACATGTTTTTCAATGGCAAAAATCAATGAATATTGTAAATGCACAAACAGTAATATCTCCACATTGCACGGTGCAATTCTGAAATTTTTAGCTTTTTCCTGTTAATCCTAGCATGATAAAGAAGATTCAAAGAGAGTGAGATGCCAGCTCCTTTCATTCAGTCAGTAGCTTCAAACATTTCTGGACTGTTTTTCAATGGCAAAAATCAATGAATATTGTAAATGCACAAACAGTAATATCTCCACATTGCACGGTGCAATTCTGAAATTTTTAGCTTTTTCCTGTTAATCCTAGCATGATAAAGAAGATTCAAAGAGAGTGAGATGCCAGCTCCTTTCATTCAGTCAGTAGCTTCAAACATTTCTGGTATATGAAAAACATGTTTTTCAATGGCAAAAATCAATGAATATTGTAAATGCACAAACAGTAATATCTCCACATTGCACGGTGCAATTCTGAAATTTTTAGCTTTTTCCTGTTAATCCTAGCATGATAAAGAAGATTCAAAGAGAGTGAGATGCCAGCTCCTTTCATTCAGTCAGTAGCTTCAAACATTTCTGGTATATGCAAAACAGTTTTTCAATGGCAAAAATCAATGAATATTGTAAATGCACAAACAGTAATATCTCCACATTGCACGGTGCAATTCTGAAATTTTTAGCTTTTTCCTGTTAATCCTAGCATGATAAAGAAGATTCAAAGAGAGTGAGATGCCAGCTCCTTTCATTCAGTCAGTAGCTTCAAACATTTCTGGACGTTTTTCAATGGCAAAAATCAATGAATATTGTAAATGCACAAACAGTAATATCTCCACATTGCACGGTGCAATTCTGAAATTTTTAGCTTTTTCCTGTTAATCCTAGCATGATAAAGAAGATTCAAAGAGAGTGAGATGCCAGCTCCTTTCATTCAGTCAGTAGCTTCAAACATTTCTGGACGTTTTTCAATGGCAAAAATCAATGAATATTGTAAATGCACAAACAGTAATATCTCCACATTGCACGGTGCAATTCTGAAATTTTTAGCTTTTTCCTGTTAATCCTAGCATGATAAAGAAGATTCAAAGAGAGTGAGATGCCAGCTCCTTTCATTCAGTCAGTAGCTTCAAACATTTCTGGACGTTTTTCAATGGCAAAAATCAATGAATATTGTAAATGCACAAACAGTAATATCTCCACATTGCACGGTGCAATTCTGAAATTTTTAGCTTTTTCCTGTTAATCCTAGCATGATAAAGAAGATTCAAAGAGAGTGAGATGCCAGCTCCTTTCATTCAGTCAGTAGCTTCAAACATTTCTGGACGTTTTTCAATGGCAAAAATCAATGAATATTGTAAATGCACAAACAGTAATATCTCCACATTGCACGGTGCAATTCTGAAATTTTTAGCTTTTTCCTGTTAATCCTAGCATGATAAAGAAGATTCAAAGAGAGTGAGATGCCAGCTCCTTTCATTCAGTCAGTAGCTTCAAACATTTCTGGACGTTTTTCAATGGCAAAAATCAATGAATATTGTAAATGCACAAACAGTAATATCTCCACATTGCACGGTGCAATTCTGAAATTTTTAGCTTTTTCCTGTTAATCCTAGCATGATAAAGAAGATTCAAAGAGAGTGAGATGCCAGCTCCTTTCATTCAGTCAGTAGCTTCAAACATTTCTGGTACGTTTTTCAATGGCAAAAATCAATGAATATTGTAAATGCACAAACAGTAATATCTCCACATTGCACGGTGCAATTCTGAAATTTTTAGCTTTTTCCTGTTAATCCTAGCATGATAAAGAAGATTCAAAGAGAGTGAGATGCCAGCTCCTTTCATTCAGTCAGTAGCTTCAAACATTTCTGGACGTTTTTCAATGGCAAAAATCAATGAATATTGTAAATGCACAAACAGTAATATCTCCACATTGCACGGTGCAATTCTGAAATTTTTAGCTTTTTCCTGTTAATCCTAGCATGATAAAGAAGATTCAAAGAGAGTGAGATGCCAGCTCCTTTCATTCAGTCAGTAGCTTCAAACATTTCTGGACGTTTTTCAATGGCAAAAATCAATGAATATTGTAAATGCACAAACAGTAATATCTCCACATTGCACGGTGCAATTCTGAAATTTTTAGCTTTTTCCTGTTAATCCTAGCATGATAAAGAAGATTCAAAGAGAGTGAGATGCCAGCTCCTTTCATTCAGTCAGTAGCTTCAAACATTTCTGGACGTTTTTCAATGGCAAAAATCAATGAATATTGTAAATGCACAAACAGTAATATCTCCACATTGCACGGTGCAATTCTGAAATTTTTAGCTTTTTCCTGTTAATCCTAGCATGATAAAGAAGATTCAAAGAGAGTGAGATGCCAGCTCCTTTCATTCAGTCAGTAGCTTCAAACATTTCTGGTATATGAAAAACATGTTTTTCAATGGCAAAAATCAATGAATATTGTAAATGCACAAACAGTAATATCTCCACATTGCACGGTGCAATTCTGAAATTTTTAGCTTTTTCCTGTTAATCCTAGCATGATAAAGAAGATTCAAAGAGAGTGAGATGCCAGCTCCTTTCATTCAGTCAGTAGCTTCAAACATTTCTGGACGTTTTTCAATGGCAAAAATCAATGAATATTGTAAATGCACAAACAGTAATATCTCCACATTGCACGGTGCAATTCTGAAATTTTTAGCTTTTTCCTGTTAATCCTAGCATGATAAAGAAGATTCAAAGAGAGTGAGATGCCAGCTCCTTTCATTCAGTCAGTAGCTTCAAACATTTCTGGTATATGAAAAACATGTTTTTCAATGGCAAAAATCAATGAATATTGTAAATGCACAAACAGTAATATCTCCACATTGCACGGTGCAATTCTGAAATTTTTAGCTTTTTCCTGTTAATCCTAGCATGATAAAGAAGATTCAAAGAGAGTGAGATGCCAGCTCCTTTCATTCAGTCAGTAGCTTCAAACATTTCTGGACGTTTTTCAATGGCAAAAATCAATGAATATTGTAAATGCACAAACAGTAATATCTCCACATTGCACGGTGCAATTCTGAAATTTTTAGCTTTTTCCTGTTAATCCTAGCATGATAAAGAAGATTCAAAGAGAGTGAGATGCCAGCTCCTTTCATTCAGTCAGTAGCTTCAAACATTTCTGGTATATGAAAAACATGTTTTTCAATGGCAAAAATCAATGAATATTGTAAATGCACAAACAGTAATATCTCCACATTGCACGGTGCAATTCTGAAATTTTTAGCTTTTTCCTGTTAATCCTAGCATGATAAAGAAGATTCAAAGAGAGTGAGATGCCAGCTCCTTTCATTCAGTCAGTAGCTTCAAACATTTCTGGTATATGAAAAACATGTTTTTCAATGGCAAAAATCAATGAATATTGTAAATGCACAAACAGTAATATCTCCACATTGCACGGTGCAATTCTGAAATTTTTTGCTTTTTCCTGCTAATCCTAGCATGATAAAGAAGATTCAAAGAGAGTGAGATGCCAGCTCCTTTCATTCAGTCAGTAGCTTCAAACATTTCTGGTATATGAAAAACATGTTTTTCAATGGCAAAAATCAATGAATATTGTAAATGCACAAACAGTAATATCTCCACATTGCACGGTGCAATTCTGAAATTTTTAGCTTTTTCCTGTTAATCCTAGCATGATAAAGAAGATTCAAAGAGAGTGAGATGCCAGCTCCTTTCATTCAGTCAGTAGCTTCAAACATTTCTGGACGTTTTTCAATGGCAAAAATCAATGAATATTGTAAATGCACAAACAGTAATATCTCCACATTGCACGGTGCAATTCTGAAATTTTTAGCTTTTTCCTGTTAATCCTAGCATGATAAAGAAGATTCAAAGAGAGTGAGATGCCAGCTCCTTTCATTCAGTCAGTAGCTTCAAACATTTCTGGTATATGAAAAACATGTTTTTCAATGGCAAAAATCAATGAATATTGTAAATGCACAAACAGTAATATCTCCACATTGCACGGTGCAATTCTGAAATTTTTAGCTTTTTCCTGTTAATCCTAGCATGATAAAGAAGATTCAAAGAGAGTGAGATGCCAGCTCCTTTCATTCAGTCAGTAGCTTCAAACATTTCTGGACGTTTTTCAATGGCAAAAATCAATGAATATTGTAAATGCACAAACAGTAATATCTCCACATTGCACGGTGCAATTCTGAAATTTTTAGCTTTTTCCTGTTAATCCTAGCATGATAAAGAAGATTCAAAGAGAGTGAGATGCCAGCTCCTTTCATTCAGTCAGTAGCTTCAAACATTTCTGGTATATGAAAAACATGTTTTTCAATGGCAAAAATCAATGAATATTGTAAATGCACAAACAGTAATATCTCCACATTGCACGGTGCAATTCTGAAATTTTTAGCTTTTTCCTGTTAATCCTAGCATGATAAAGAAGATTCAAAGAGAGTGAGATGCCAGCTCCTTTCATTCAGTCAGTAGCTTCAAACATTTCTGGACGTTTTTCAATGGCAAAAATCAATGAATATTGTAAATGCACAAACAGTAATATCTCCACATTGCACAGTGCAATTCTGAAATTTTTAGCTTTTTCCTGTTAATCCTAGCATGATAAAGAAGATTCAAAGAGAGTGAGATGCCAGCTCCTTTCATTCAGTCAGTAGCTTCAAACATTTCTGGTATATGAAAAACATGTTTTTCAATGGCAAAAATCAATGAATATTGTAAATGCACAAACAGTAATATCTCCACATTGCACGGTGCAATTCTGAAATTTTTAGCTTTTTCCTGTTAATCCTAGCATGATAAAGAAGATTCAAAGAGAGTGAGATGCCAGCTCCTTTCATTCAGTCAGTAGCTTCAAACATTTCTGGACGTTTTTCAATGGCAAAAATCAATGAATATTGTAAATGCACAAACAGTAATATCTCCACATTGCACGGTGCAATTCTGAAATTTTTAGCTTTTTCCTGTTAATCCTAGCATGATAAAGAAGATTCAAAGAGAGTGAGATGCCAGCTCCTTTCATTCAGTCAGTAGCTTCAAACATTTCTGGTATATGAAAAACATGTTTTTCAATGGCAAAAATCAATGAATATTGTAAATGCACAAACAGTAATATCTCCACATTGCACGGTGCAATTCTGAAATTTTTAGCTTTTTCCTGCTAATCCTAGCATGATAAAGAAGATTCAAAGAGAGTGAGATGCCAGCTCCTTTCATTCAGTCAGTAGCTTCAAACATTTCTGGTATATGAAAAACATGTTTTTCAATGGCAAAAATCAATGAATATTGTAAATGCACAAACAGTAATATCTCCACATTGCACGGTGCAATTCTGAAATTTTTAGCTTTTTCCTGTTAATCCTAGCATGATAAAGAAGATTCAAAGAGAGTGAGATGCCAGCTCCTTTCATTCAGTCAGTAGCTTCAAACATTTCTGGACGTTTTTCAATGGCAAAAATCAATGAATATTGTAAATGCACAAACAGTAATATCTCCACATTGCACGGTGCAATTCTGAAATTTTTAGCTTTTTCCTGTTAATCCTAGCATGATAAAGAAGATTCAAAGAGAGTGAGATGCCAGCTCCTTTCATTCAGTCAGTAGCTTCAAACATTTCTGGTATATGAAAAACATGTTTTTCAATGGCAAAAATCAATGAATATTGTAAATGCACAAACAGTAATATCTCCACATTGCACGGTGCAATTCTGAAATTTTTAGCTTTTTCCTGTTAATCCTAGCATGATAAAGAAGATTCAAAGAGAGTGAGATGCCAGCTCCTTTCATTCAGTCAGTAGCTTCAAACATTTCTGGACGTTTTTCAATGGCAAAAATCAATGAATATTGTAAATGCACAAACAGTAATATCTCCACATTGCACGGTGCAATTCTGAAATTTTTAGCTTTTTCCTGTTAATCCTAGCATGATAAAGAAGATTCAAAGAGAGTGAGATGCCAGCTCCTTTCATTCAGTCAGTAGCTTCAAACATTTCTGGTATATGAAAAACATGTTTTTCAATGGCAAAAATCAATGAATATTGTAAATGCACAAACAGTAATATCTCCACATTGCACGGTGCAATTCTGAAATTTTTAGCTTTTTCCTGTTAATCCTAGCATGATAAAGAAGATTCAAAGAGAGTGAGATGCCAGCTCCTTTCATTCAGTCAGTAGCTTCAAACATTTCTGGACGTTTTTCAATGGCAAAAATCAATGAATATTGTAAATGCACAAACAGTAATATCTCCACATTGCACAGTGCAATTCTGAAATTTTTAGCTTTTTCCTGTTAATCCTAGCATGATAAAGAAGATTCAAAGAGAGTGAGATGCCAGCTCCTTTCATTCAGTCAGTAGCTTCAAACATTTCTGGTATATGAAAAACATGTTTTTCAATGGCAAAAATCAATGAATATTGTAAATGCACAAACAGTAATATCTCCACATTGCACGGTGCAATTCTGAAATTTTTAGCTTTTTCCTGTTAATCCTAGCATGATAAAGAAGATTCAAAGAGAGTGAGATGCCAGCTCCTTTCATTCAGTCAGTAGCTTCAAACATTTCTGGACGTTTTTCAATGGCAAAAATCAATGAATATTGTAAATGCACAAACAGTAATATCTCCACATTGCACGGTGCAATTCTGAAATTTTTAGCTTTTTCCTGTTAATCCTAGCATGATAAAGAAGATTCAAAGAGAGTGAGATGCCAGCTCCTTTCATTCAGTCAGTAGCTTCAAACATTTCTGGTATATGAAAAACATGTTTTTCAATGGCAAAAATCAATGAATATTGTAAATGCACAAACAGTAATATCTCCACATTGCACGGTGCAATTCTGAAATTTTTAGCTTTTTCCTGCTAATCCTAGCATGATAAAGAAGATTCAAAGAGAGTGAGATGCCAGCTCCTTTCATTCAGTCAGTAGCTTCAAACATTTCTGGTATATGAAAAACATGTTTTTCAATGGCAAAAATCAATGAATATTGTAAATGCACAAACAGTAATATCTCCACATTGCACGGTGCAATTCTGAAATTTTTAGCTTTTTCCTGTTAATCCTAGCATGATAAAGAAGATTCAAAGAGAGTGAGATGCCAGCTCCTTTCATTCAGTCAGTAGCTTCAAACATTTCTGGACGTTTTTCAATGGCAAAAATCAATGAATATTGTAAATGCACAAACAGTAATATCTCCACATTGCACGGTGCAATTCTGAAATTTTTAGCTTTTTCCTGTTAATCCTAGCATGATAAAGAAGATTCAAAGAGAGTGAGATGCCAGCTCCTTTCATTCAGTCAGTAGCTTCAAACATTTCTGGTATATGAAAAACATGTTTTTCAATGGCAAAAATCAATGAATATTGTAAATGCACAAACAGTAATATCTCCACATTGCACGGTGCAATTCTGAAATTTTTAGCTTTTTCCTGTTAATCCTAGCATGATAAAGAAGATTCAAAGAGAGTGAGATGCCAGCTCCTTTCATTCAGTCAGTAGCTTCAAACATTTCTGGACGTTTTTCAATGGCAAAAATCAATGAATATTGTAAATGCACAAACAGTAATATCTCCACATTGCACGGTGCAATTCTGAAATTTTTAGCTTTTTCCTGTTAATCCTAGCATGATAAAGAAGATTCAAAGAGAGTGAGATGCCAGCTCCTTTCATTCAGTCAGTAGCTTCAAACATTTCTGGTATATGAAAAACATGTTTTTCAATGGCAAAAATCAATGAATATTGTAAATGCACAAACAGTAATATCTCCACATTGCACGGTGCAATTCTGAAATTTTTAGCTTTTTCCTGTTAATCCTAGCATGATAAAGAAGATTCAAAGAGAGTGAGATGATCAGATTGGCTTCGTTGGTGGGAGGCAAGCAACTGATGGCTCTAGAAGACTTCTGAATATTATTAATTTGATAAATACGGCGAAACTCCCAACTTCATTGCTTGCTTTAGACGCTGAAAAAGCTTTCGACAGGTTAAATTGGCTATACCTTAAACTCACCCTTATTAAATTCGGTTTTGATAACAAATTTCTCTCTTCAATTATGGCCCTCTATTCTAACCCCCAAGCAAAAATTTATGTTAACAATTATCTCTCAAATCCAATCCCTATCACAAATGGTACTAGACAGGGTTGCCCACATTCCCCCCTTCTCTTTGTCCTGGCTATGGAGCCTTTGGCACAGAGGATTAGAGAAAACACTGACATTAGGGGGATTTCTACCCCATCTCGAGAATTTAAAATTGGCCTCTTTGCAGATGATGTTATGCTTTCCTTGCTGGACCCAGTAAATTCGGTTGCGGAAGTTTCGAAGGTTCTAGAACTATTCTCTCAGATTTCTTATTTTAAGATCAATAATGAGAAGTCTAAACTTTTAAACATTAATCTGGACCGTCAGACGAGAGAGGTTTTACACTCGAGATTTTCCTTCGGTTTGGCTAAACGCAATCTGACTTATTTGGGGATCAGTATTGGTAAAACTATTAACTCAACAATTTCTGACAACCTGGTTCTGATTGAGGATATCGTCCGTGGAGATTTGATGGAATTTTTGAAAAGAGATTTGTCATGGTGGGGTAGAGTCCTCTCTATTAAGATGTTTGTTCTACCCAAAATCTTGTATTTTTTCCGCAACTTACCTCTAACTATTTCTCACATCTTTATTCAAAAAATTCAAAATCAGATTAATTCCTATGTCTGGGATAATAAACGTGCGAGGATATCTGCAGATATATTGTACAAGAATAAGTGCAACGGAGGTCTGAGCCACCCTAATATTTTCGCTTACTATTTGGCAAACCTCATCAAACAGAGCAGTAATTGGTTTAATTCTGACAGTCCCCCAGCTTGGATGACTTTGGAGACCTTCTTAAATAATGGTTCTTCTCCCCGTGAATTGTTACTTAGGCATCTCTTTAAACAGTGCACTCATGATTCTTCCCATCCTATTTTCCAGGCGATTATTGACGCCTGGAAAAAAATCGCCAAAAGAAAGAAAAAGAGTCCCCTAAGAGATTCTGATAGGGATAAGTTTTCTTTTGTCAAAAATTTTCCAATTGGTTTTGTTGCTGATCTGTATAACTCTTCCATTCCAGATCAGTGGGACAATAAAGGGTTAAGGAAAATTGGAGACTTCTATGAAGCTTCTGCCTTTATTCCTTTCCAAACTCTTAAAAAAAGATTCAACTTACCTTCCTCTGATTTCTTTTTATACTCTCATTTAAAGAGCATTATTCTGGAATTTATTTCTGGTAAACTTATTGTTTCTGAAACCTCGGTGAACCTGTTAAGCAACCCATCCCACAAAATTTTTTGGAGCCTGAGACACATATATAACAGCTTCAATAATGATCTTTCCTTCCAAAAACACCTCTACATGATACGCTGGGAAAAAGATCTAAAACTCAATTTCCAATCCGATCAATGGGAGAGTGCTGTTCTTTTTTCTCAGGCCTCTAATATATCTATGCCCTTACAAGAGGCTTACTTCAAAATTCTAACCAGATGGTATTACACTCCAATCAGGCTTCACCATATAAAGCCCAGCAACTCTCCCCTTTGTTGGAGGGAGTGCGGCCTTAGGGGAGATCTTTTACATCTCTTTTGGAGCTGCCCAAAAATCCGGAATCTATGGGCTCAGATCTCTTCTTTGGTAGATGACCTTTTAGGCAGACCTGTAGTATTGACCCCTCAAATGGCTTTACTATCCTTAGATCTTGAACCATATAAGTCGTTTGAAAGATCTTTGGTGATTCACTTATTTTCAGTGTGTAAGAACGCATTGGCTTTTTATTGGAGAAAGTCACATGTCCCCACTTTGGAGGACTTAGTTGATAAGATGAATCTCCATAGAATATTTGAACTCAGATTTTCCCTTATCAACAATAATTTACTTAAATTTTCTAGGAAGTGGGATATTTGGCTCACTAAATTCCCTCAACCCTCTCATAACGCTGGAACATCTTAATGTGTGTCGTGTTTAGCTCATTAATATGTTTAATTTTGCTAATGATAGTAATGTGTGTTTAAAGTGTTCAAATTTCTGTATTATCGTATATACTATTTGACGAACAAATTTCTCCCATTTTTCCTGTTTATCCATTCCCGTTTGTTCCCTTTCCCTTTCCTTTCCCTCAGAATTTTTCCCTTATTATGAATATTCTTTTGTCACTACTTTTATGCTACGTGTGTTATTCCCCTGTTAAATTGTTTATTAAAAATAAAAAAATATGGTAAAACAAAGAGAGTGAGATGCCAGCTCCTTTCATTCAGTCAGTAGCTTCAAACATTTCTGGACGTTTTTCAATGGCAAAAATCAATGAATATTGTAAATGCACAAACAGTAATATCTCCACATTGCACGGTGCAATTCTGAAATTTTTAGCTTTTTCCTGTTAATCCTAGCATGATAAAGAAGATTCAAAGAGAGTGAGATGCCAGCTCCTTTCATTCAGTCAGTAGCTTCAAACATTTCTGGACGTTTTTCAATGGCAAAAATCAATGAATATTGTAAATGCACAAACAGTAATATCTCCACATTGCACGGTGCAATTCTGAAATTTTTAGCTTTTTCCTGTTAATCCTAGCATGATAAAGAAGATTCAAAGAGAGTGAGATGCCAGCTCCTTTCATTCAGTCAGTAGCTTCAAACATTTCTGGTATATGAAAAACATGTTTTTCAATGGCAAAAATCAATGAATATTGTAAATGCACAAACAGTAATATCTCCACATTGCACGGTGCAATTCTGAAATTTTTAGCTTTTTCCTGTTAATCCTAGCATGATAAAGAAGATTCAAAGAGAGTGAGATGCCAGCTCCTTTCATTCAGTCAGTAGCTTCAAACATTTCTGGACGTTTTTCAATGGCAAAAATCAATGAATATTGTAAATGCACAAACAGTAATATCTCCACATTGCACGGTGCAATTCTGAAATTTTTAGCTTTTTCCTGTTAATCCTAGCATGATAAAGAAGATTCAAAGAGAGTGAGATGCCAGCTCCTTTCATTCAGTCAGTAGCTTCAAACATTTCTGGACGTTTTTCAATGGCAAAAATCAATGAATATTGTAAATGCACAAACAGTAATATCTCCACATTGCACGGTGCAATTCTGAAATTTTTAGCTTTTTCCTGTTAATCCTAGCATGATAAAGAAGATTCAAAGAGAGTGAGATGCCAGCTCCTTTCATTCAGTCAGTAGCTTCAAACATTTCTGGACGTTTTTCAATGGCAAAAATCAATGAATATTGTAAATGCACAAACAGTAATATCTCCACATTGCACGGTGCAATTCTGAAATTTTTAGCTTTTTCCTGCTAATCCTAGCATGATAAAGAAGATTCAAAGAGAGTGAGATGCCAGCTCCTTTCATTCAGTCAGTAGCTTCAAACATTTCTGGTATATGAAAAACATGTTTTTCAATGGCAAAAATCAATGAATATTGTAAATGCACAAACAGTAATATCTCCACATTGCACGGTGCAATTCTGAAATTTTTAGCTTTTTCCTGTTAATCCTAGCATGATAAAGAAGATTCAAAGAGAGTGAGATGCCAGCTCCTTTCATTCAGTCAGTAGCTTCAAACATTTCTGGTATATGAAAAACATGTTTTTCAATGGCAAAAATCAATGAATATTGTAAATGCACAAACAGTAATATCTCCACATTGCACGGTGCAATTCTGAAATTTTTAGCTTTTTCCTGTTAATCCTAGCATGATAAAGAAGATTCAAAGAGAGTGAGATGCCAGCTCCTTTCATTCAGTCAGTAGCTTCAAACATTTCTGGACGTTTTTCAATGGCAAAAATCAATGAATATTGTAAATTCACAAACAGTAATATCTCCACATTGCACGGTGCAATTCTGAAATTTTTAGCTTTTTCCTGTTAATCCTAGCATGATAAAGAAGATTCAAAGAGAGTGAGATGCCAGCTCCTTTCATTCAGTCAGTAGCTTCAAACATTTCTGGACGTTTTTCAATGGCAAAAATCAATGAATATTGTAAATGCACAAACAGTAATATCTCCACATTGCACGGTGCAATTCTGAAATTTTTAGCTTTTTCCTGTTAATCCTAGCATGATAAAGAAGATTCAAAGAGAGTGAGATGCCAGCTCCTTTCATTCAGTCAGTAGCTTCAAACATTTCTGGACGTTTTTCAATGGCAAAAATCAATGAATATTGTAAATGCACAAACAGTAATATCTCCACATTGCACGGTGCAATTCTGAAATTTTTAGCTTTTTCCTGCTAATCCTAGCATGATAAAGAAGATTCAAAGAGAGTGAGATGCCAGCTCCTTTCATTCAGTCAGTAGCTTCAAACATTTCTGGTATATGAAAAACATGTTTTTCAATGGCAAAAATCAATGAATATTGTAAATGCACAAACAGTAATATCTCCACATTGCACGGTGCAATTCTGAAATTTTTAGCTTTTTCCTGTTAATCCTAGCATGATAAAGAAGATTCAAAGAGAGTGAGATGCCAGCTCCTTTCATTCAGTCAGTAGCTTCAAACATTTCTGGACGTTTTTCAATGGCAAAAATCAATGAATATTGTAAATGCACAAACAGTAATATCTCCACATTGCACGGTGCAATTCTGAAATTTTTAGCTTTTTCCTGTTAATCCTAGCATGATAAAGAAGATTCAAAGAGAGTGAGATGCCAGCTCCTTTCATTCAGTCAGTAGCTTCAAACATTTCTGGTATATGAAAAACATGTTTTTCAATGGCAAAAATCAATGAATATTGTAAATGCACAAACAGTAATATCTCCACATTGCACGGTGCAATTCTGAAATTTTTAGCTTTTTCCTGTTAATCCTAGCATGATAAAGAAGATTCAAAGAGAGTGAGATGCCAGCTCCTTTCATTCAGTCAGTAGCTTCAAACATTTCTGGACGTTTTTCAATGGCAAAAATCAATGAATATTGTAAATGCACAAACAGTAATATCTCCACATTGCACGGTGCAATTCTGAAATTTTTAGCTTTTTCCTGTTAATCCTAGCATGATAAAGAAGATTCAAAGAGAGTGAGATGCCAGCTCCTTTCATTCAGTCAGTAGCTTCAAACATTTCTGGTATATGAAAAACATGTTTTTCAATGGCAAAAATCAATGAATATTGTAAATGCACAAACAGTAATATCTCCACATTGCACGGTGCAATTCTGAAATTTTTAGCTTTTTCCTGCTAATCCTAGCATGATAAAGAAGATTCAAAGAGAGTGAGATGCCAGCTCCTTTCATTCAGTCAGTAGCTTCAAACATTTCTGGTATATGAAAAACATGTTTTTCAATGGCAAAAATCAATGAATATTGTAAATGCACAAACAGTAATATCTCCACATTGCACGGTGCAATTCTGAAATTTTTAGCTTTTTCCTGTTAATCCTAGCATGATAAAGAAGATTCAAAGAGAGTGAGATGCCAGCTCCTTTCATTCAGTCAGTAGCTTCAAACATTTCTGGTATATGAAAAACATGTTTTTCAATGGCAAAAATCAATGAATATTGTAAATGCACAAACAGTAATATCTCCACATTGCACGGTGCAATTCTGAAATTTTTAGCTTTTTCCTGTTAATCCTAGCATGATAAAGAAGATTCAAAGAGAGTGAGATGCCAGCTCCTTTCATTCAGTCAGTAGCTTCAAACATTTCTGGACGTTTTTCAATGGCAAAAATCAATGAATATTGTAAATGCACAAACAGTAATATCTCCACATTGCACGGTGCAATTCTGAAATTTTTAGCTTTTTCCTGTTAATCCTAGCATGATAAAGAAGATTCAAAGAGAGTGAGATGCCAGCTCCTTTCATTCAGTCAGTAGCTTCAAACATTTCTGGTATATGAAAAACATGTTTTTCAATGGCAAAAATCAATGAATATTGTAAATGCACAAACAGTAATATCTCCACATTGCACGGTGCAATTCTGAAATTTTTAGCTTTTTCCTGTTAATCCTAGCATGATAAAGAAGATTCAAAGAGAGTGAGATGCCAGCTCCTTTCATTCAGTCAGTAGCTTCAAACATTTCTGGACGTTTTTCAATGGCAAAAATCAATGAATATTGTAAATGCACAAACAGTAATATCTCCACATTGCACGGTGCAATTCTGAAATTTTTAGCTTTTTCCTGTTAATCCTAGCATGATAAAGAAGATTCAAAGAGAGTGAGATGCCAGCTCCTTTCATTCAGTCAGTAGCTTCAAACATTTCTGGACGTTTTTCAATGGCAAAAATCAATGAATATTGTAAATGCACAAACAGTAATATCTCCACATTGCACGGTGCAATTCTGAAATTTTTAGCTTTTTCCTGTTAATCCTAGCATGATAAAGAAGATTCAAAGAGAGTGAGATGCCAGCTCCTTTCATTCAGTCAGTAGCTTCAAACATTTCTGGTATATGAAAAACATGTTTTTCAATGGCAAAAATCAATGAATATTGTAAATGCACAAACAGTAATATCTCCACATTGCACGGTGCAATTCTGAAATTTTTAGCTTTTTCCTGTTAATCCTAGCATGATAAAGAAGATTCAAAGAGAGTGAGATGCCAGCTCCTTTCATTCAGTCAGTAGCTTCAAACATTTCTGGACGTTTTTCAATGGCAAAAATCAATGAATATTGTAAATGCACAAACAGTAATATCTCCACATTGCACGGTGCAATTCTGAAATTTTTAGCTTTTTCCTGTTAATCCTAGCATGATAAAGAAGATTCAAAGAGAGTGAGATGCCAGCTCCTTTCATTCAGTCAGTAGCTTCAAACATTTCTGGACGTTTTTCAATGGCAAAAATCAATGAATATTGTAAATGCACAAACAGTAATATCTCCACATTGCACGGTGCAATTCTGAAATTTTTAGCTTTTTCCTGTTAATCCTAGCATGATAAAGAAGATTCAAAGAGCGTGAGATGCCAGCTCCTTTCATTCAGTCAGTAGCTTCAAACATTTCTGGTATATGAAAAACATGTTTTTCAATGGCAAAAATCAATGAATATTGTAAATGCACAAACAGTAATATCTCCACATTGCACGGTGCAATTCTGAAATTTTTAGCTTTTTCCTGTTAATCCTAGCATGATAAAGAAGATTCAAAGAGAGTGAGATGCCAGCTCCTTTCATTCAGTCAGTAGCTTCAAACATTTCTGGACGTTTTTCAATGGCAAAAATCAATGAATATTGTAAATGCACAAACAGTAATATCTCCACATTGCACGGTGCAATTCTGAAATTTTTAGCTTTTTCCTGTTAATCCTAGCATGATAAAGAAGATTCAAAGAGAGTGAGATGCCAGCTCCTTTCATTCAGTCAGTAGCTTCAAACATTTCTGGACGTTTTTCAATGGCAAAAATCAATGAATATTGTAAATGCACAAACAGTAATATCTCCACATTGCACGGTGCAATTCTGAAATTTTTAGCTTTTTCCTGTTAATCCTAGCATGATAAAGAAGATTCAAAGAGAGTGAGATGCCAGCTCCTTTCATTCAGTCAGTAGCTTCAAACATTTCTGGACGTTTTTCAATGGCAAAAATCAATGAATATTGTAAATGCACAAACAGTAATATCTCCACATTGCACGGTGCAATTCTGAAATTTTTAGCTTTTTCCTGTTAATCCTAGCATGATAAAGAAGATTCAAAGAGAGTGAGATGCCAGCTCCTTTCATTCAGTCAGTAGCTTCAAACATTTCTGGTATATGAAAAACATGTTTTTCAATGGCAAAAATCAATGAATATTGTAAATGCACAAACAGTAATATCTCCACATTGCACGGTGCAATTCTGAAATTTTTAGCTTTTTCCTGTTAATCCTAGCATGATAAAGAAGATTCAAAGAGAGTGAGATGCCAGCTCCTTTCATTCAGTCAGTAGCTTCAAACATTTCTGGACGTTTTTCAATGGCAAAAATCAATGAATATTGTAAATGCACAAACAGTAATATCTCCACATTGCACGGTGCAATTCTGAAATTTTTAGCTTTTTCCTGTTAATCCTAGCATGATAAAGAAGATTCAAAGAGAGTGAGATGCCAGCTCCTTTCATTCAGTCAGTAGCTTCAAACATTTCTGGACGTTTTTCAATGGCAAAAATCAATGAATATTGTAAATGCACAAACAGTAATATCTCCACATTGCACGGTGCAATTCTGAAATTTTTAGCTTTTTCCTGTTAATCCTAGCATGATAAAGAAGATTCAAAGAGAGTGAGATGCCAGCTCCTTTCATTCAGTCAGTAGCTTCAAACATTTCTGGACGTTTTTCAATGGCAAAAATCAATGAATATTGTAAATGCACAAACAGTAATATCTCCACATTGCACGGTGCAATTCTGAAATTTTTAGCTTTTTCCTGTTAATCCTAGCATGATAAAGAAGATTCAAAGAGAGTGAGATGCCAGCTCCTTTCATTCAGTCAGTAGCTTCAAACATTTCTGGTATATGAAAAACATGTTTTTCAATGGCAAAAATCAATGAATATTGTAAATGCACAAACAGTAATATCTCCACATTGCACGGTGCAATTCTGAAATTTTTAGCTTTTTCCTGTTAATCCTAGCATGATAAAGAAGATTCAAAGAGAGTGAGATGCCAGCTCCTTTCATTCAGTCAGTAGCTTCAAACATTTCTGGTATATGAAAAACATGTTTTTCAATGGCAAAAATCAATGAATATTGTAAATGCACAAACAGTAATATCTCCACATTGCACGGTGCAATTCTGAAATTTTTAGCTTTTTCCTGTTAATCCTAGCATGATAAAGAAGATTCAAAGAGAGTGAGATGCCAGCTCCTTTCATTCAGTCAGTAGCTTCAAACATTTCTGGTATATGAAAAACATGTTTTTCAATGGCAAAAATCAATGAATATTGTAAATGCACAAACAGTAATATCTCCACATTGCACGGTGCAATTCTGAAATTTTTAGCTTTTTCCTGTTAATCCTAGCATGATAAAGAAGATTCAAAGAGAGTGAGATGCCAGCTCCTTTCATTCAGTCAGTAGCTTCAAACATTTCTGGTATATGAAAAACATGTTTTTCAATGGCAAAAATCAATGAATATTGTAAATGCACAAACAGTAATATCTCCACATTGCACGGTGCAATTCTGAAATTTTTAGCTTTTTCCTGTTAATCCTAGCATGATAAAGAAGATTCAAAGAGAGTGAGATGCCAGCTCCTTTCATTCAGTCAGTAGCTTCAAACATTTCTGGACGTTTTTCAATGGCAAAAATCAATGAATATTGTAAATGCACAAACAGTAATATCTCCACATTGCACGGTGCAATTCTGAAATTTTTAGCTTTTTCCTGTTAATCCTAGCATGATAAAGAAGATTCAAAGAGAGTGAGATGCCAGCTCCTTTCATTCAGTCAGTAGCTTCAAACATTTCTGGTATATGAAAAACATGTTTTTCAATGGCAAAAATCAATGAATATTGTAAATGCACAAACAGTAATATCTCCACATTGCACGGTGCAATTCTGAAATTTTTAGCTTTTTCCTGTTAATCCTAGCATGATAAAGAAGATTCAAAGAGAGTGAGATGCCAGCTCCTTTCATTCAGTCAGTAGCTTCAAACATTTCTGGACGTTTTTCAATGGCAAAAATCAATGAATATTGTAAATGCACAAACAGTAATATCTCCACATTGCACGGTGCAATTCTGAAATTTTTAGCTTTTTCCTGTTAATCCTAGCATGATAAAGAAGATTCAAAGAGAGTGAGATGCCAGCTCCTTTCATTCAGTCAGTAGCTTCAAACATTTCTGGTATATGAAAAACATGTTTTTCAATGGCAAAAATCAATGAATATTGTAAATGCACAAACAGTAATATCTCCACATTGCACGGTGCAATTCTGAAATTTTTAGCTTTTTCCTGTTAATCCTAGCATGATAAAGAAGATTCAAAGAGAGTGAGATGCCAGCTCCTTTCATTCAGTCAGTAGCTTCAAACATTTCTGGTATATGAAAAACATGTTTTTCAATGGCAAAAATCAATGAATATTGTAAATGCACAAACAGTAATATCTCCACATTGCACGGTGCAATTCTGAAATTTTTAGCTTTTTCCTGTTAATCCTAGCATGATAAAGAAGATTCAAAGAGAGTGAGATGCCAGCTCCTTTCATTCAGTCAGTAGCTTCAAACATTTCTGGACGTTTTTCAATGGCAAAAATCAATGAATATTGTAAATGCACAAACAGTAATATCTCCACATTGCACGGTGCAATTCTGAAATTTTTAGCTTTTTCCTGTTAATCCTAGCATGATAAAGAAGATTCAAAGAGAGTGAGATGCCAGCTCCTTTCATTCAGTCAGTAGCTTCAAACATTTCTGGACGTTTTTCAATGGCAAAAATCAATGAATATTGTAAATGCACAAACAGTAATATCTCCACATTGCACGGTGCAATTCTGAAATTTTTAGCTTTTTCCTGTTAATCCTAGCATGATAAAGAAGATTCAAAGAGAGTGAGATGCCAGCTCCTTTCATTCAGTCAGTAGCTTCAAACATTTCTGGACGTTTTTCAATGGCAAAAATCAATGAATATTGTAAATGCACAAACAGTAATATCTCCACATTGCACGGTGCAATTCTGAAATTTTTAGCTTTTTCCTGTTAATCCTAGCATGATAAAGAAGATTCAAAGAGAGTGAGATGCCAGCTCCTTTCATTCAGTCAGTAGCTTCAAACATTTCTGGTATATGAAAAACGTTTTTCAATGGCAAAAATCAATGAATATTGTAAATGCACAAACAGTAATATCTCCACATTGCACGGTGCAATTCTGAAATTTTTAGCTTTTTCCTGTTAATCCTAGCATGATAAAGAAGATTCAAAGAGAGTGAGATGCCAGCTCCTTTCATTCAGTCAGTAGCTTCAAACATTTCTGGACGTTTTTCAATGGCAAAAATCAATGAATATTGTAAATGCACAAACAGTAATATCTCCACATTGCACGGTGCAATTCTGAAATTTTTAGCTTTTTCCTGTTAATCCTAGCATGATAAAGAAGATTCAAAGAGAGTGAGATGCCAGCTCCTTTCATTCAGTCAGTAGCTTCAAACATTTCTGGACGTTTTTCAATGGCAAAAATCAATGAATATTGTAAATGCACAAACAGTAATATCTCCACATTGCACGGTGCAATTCTGAAATTTTTAGCTTTTTCCTGTTAATCCTAGCATGATAAAGAAGATTCAAAGAGAGTGAGATGCCAGCTCCTTTCATTCAGTCAGTAGCTTCAAACATTTCTGGACGTTTTTGAATGGCAAAAATCAATGAATATTGTAAATGCACAAACAGTAATATCTCCACATTGCACGGTGCAATTCTGAAATTTTTAGCTTTTTCCTGTTAATCCTAGCATGATAAAGAAGATTCAAAGAGAGTGAGATGCCAGCTCCTTTCATTCAGTCAGTAGCTTCAAACATTTCTGGACGTTTTTCAATGGCAAAAATCAATGAATATTGTAAATGCACAAACAGTAATATCTCCACATTGCACGGTGCAATTCTGAAATTTTTAGCTTTTTCCTGTTAATCCTAGCATGATAAAGAAGATTCAAAGAGAGTGAGATGCCAGCTCCTTTCATTCAGTCAGTAGCTTCAAACATTTCTGGACGTTTTTCAATGGCAAAAATCAATGAATATTGTAAATGCACAAACAGTAATATCTCCACATTGCACGGTGCAATTCTGAAATTTTTAGCTTTTTCCTGTTAATCCTAGCATGATAAAGAAGATTCAAAGAGAGTGAGATGCCAGCTCCTTTCATTCAGTCAGTAGCTTCAAACATTTCTGGACGTTTTTCAATGGCAAAAATCAATGAATATTGTAAATGCACAAACAGTAATATCTCCACATTGCACGGTGCAATTCTGAAATTTTTAGCTTTTTCCTGTTAATCCTAGCATGATAAAGAAGATTCAAAGAGAGTGAGATGCCAGCTCCTTTCATTCAGTCAGTAGCTTCAAACATTTCTGGACGTTTTTCAATGGCAAAAATCAATGAATATTGTAAATGCACAAACAGTAATATCTCCACATTGCACGGTGCAATTCTGAAATTTTTAGCTTTTTCCTGTTAATCCTAGCATGATAAAGAAGATTCAAAGAGAGTGAGATGCCAGCTCCTTTCATTCAGTCAGTAGCTTCAAACATTTCTGGACGTTTTTCAATGGCAAAAATCAATGAATATTGTAAATGCACAAACAGTAATATCTCCACATTGCACGGTGCAATTCTGAAATTTTTAGCTTTTTCCTGTTAATCCTAGCATGATAAAGAAGATTCAAAGAGAGTGAGATGCCAGCTCCTTTCATTCAGTCAGTAGCTTCAAACATTTCTGGTATATGAAAAACATGTTTTTCAATGGCAAAAATCAATGAATATTGTAAATGCACAAACAGTAATATCTCCACATTGCACGGTGCAATTCTGAAATTTTTAGCTTTTTCCTGTTAATCCTAGCATGATAAAGAAGATTCAAAGAGAGTGAGATGCCAGCTCCTTTCATTCAGTCAGTAGCTTCAAACATTTCTGGACGTTTTTCAATGGCAAAAATCAATGAATATTGTAAATGCACAAACAGTAATATCTCCACATTGCACGGTGCAATTCTGAAATTTTTTGCTTTTTCCTGTTAATCCTAGCATGATAAAGAAGATTCAAAGAGAGTGAGATGCCAGCTCCTTTCATTCAGTCAGTAGCTTCAAACATTTCTGGTATATGAAAAACATGTTTTTCAATGGCAAAAATCAATGAATATTGTAAATGCACAAACAGTAATATCTCCACATTGCACGGTGCAATTCTGAAATTTTTAGCTTTTTCCTGTTAATCCTAGCATGATAAAGAAGATTCAAAGAGAGTGAGATGCCAGCTCCTTTCATTCAGTCAGTAGCTTCAAACATTTCTGGACGTTTTTCAATGGCAAAAATCAATGAATATTGTAAATGCACAAACAGTAATATCTCCACATTGCACGGTGCAATTCTGAAATTTTTTGCTTTTTCCTGTTAATCCTAGCATGATAAAGAAGTTTCAAAGAGAGTGAGATGCCAGCTCCTTTCATTCAGTCAGTAGCTTCAAACATTTCTGGTATATGAAAAACATGTTTTTCAATGGCAAAAATCAATGAATATTGTAAATGCACAAACAGTAATATCTCCACATTGCACGGTGCAATTCTGAAATTTTTAGCTTTTTCCTGTTAATCCTAGCATGATAAAGAAGATTCAAAGAGAGTGAGATGCCAGCTCCTTTC
>NW_027371839.1:0-22128 GCF_046119375.1 Phyllobates terribilis
AATTCATTGCGTTTCTAGTCAGCGAGTCAGCACCCCATGCAACATCCAGGTTCTGTAATGATGCCCTCTCTCCACCTCCCGCTGCATTATTTAAAGTGTATGATAAGAGCAGACTGATGAGATGCCGGATCCTTCGCTCCTACTTTCTGCTGTCGTTGTTCTAGTAGCTATGTACAATGGGTTTATTGTCGATGCCTCTTGGTTCTTTAGAGTATTATTTTAATATTCTGTACATAGTGGAGTCGCCACTTTCGTCCTATCCCCCTCTTCTTTCTTTTTCTTTCCCCAAGTGTTCATTCGTTCCGCTCCTTTTTTTTCCTCCTACTCCCTCTTCGGTTCACTTTCTGCTCTACCGCATCAAAGATCAGACTGAACACTATTGATTTTTGCCATCTATCTTTTTTTTACTTGTCTCCAGATGAAACCATGATCATCACTAAGTTACTGGAGCAAATCGCCATTGGTTGTACCCTGTGCCCGACACGCTCCGGTAGCGCCATCTTTACTGAGCCCTCCTAATTTTCTTTTCCATGCCCAGAAAGGCCATTATTGCTCATCCATCACCCAAACACCTCCAGTATATGCAGCTATAGTAGCCAGCTGCGAGATATAACGCTATAATTATATTGTGAGCCTGCTCTATTCTGGATCCCGTAAACCTTAAATTTTAATTTTTTTTTTTAGTGTTGTCTCACTTTCAAGGTGAACTTTTTTTGTTTTTCGGTCAGGAGACCAACATCACTCATGTTGGCACAGCATCATCAATTTTCGTCTTGTCCGTGGTGCTGTAATTAGTTATTACGAATTCATGCTTTACATTAATGACAGAGAAAATGGAATATTTCAATAAAGCACTCGAGTTAATACTTCGAGAAACCTTTCACTTCCTCCTCTACAATCAGTTTAGGTTTCAGAAGAGGCGACGGATTTACCTGCCTCCCCTATTCCACTTGACATTTTGTCTTCAAAATTAACTTAAATTAATAGATTTACAAGTTTCCGAGAGCTTGGCTTTTAAGGTTTGCTCTCGAGGTATCTGATCTTGAATATATCCCTCTCGCGACCTTCTAAAGCCGGCTTATTCGGTGGGCTTTCCAGGTTTTTAGAAAACTTGGAAATGCCATGGCATCAAGAAATTACTCACCCAATGACGTCTCCTGCTGCTCTGGTGTTCCCTTCCGGTCCTGCAATAATGGCCTACCTTGTAGTCAGTCATTGACCTTAGCTTTGACGTTTGCATATATGGCACATGACAGCTATGGCCAGTGATTGCGCGACAATGGTCACCTGATTGGTGGATAGAACGTCATCACTGCAGGACCGGCTGGTAATGCTGGCATGACCAGGGATTCATAGAATCGTAGAAGGTTAGAGTTGGAGGGGACCTCCAGGGTCATCTGGTCCAACCCCCGACTCAATGCAGGATTCGCTAAACCATCTCAGACCAATGTCTGTTCAGCCTCTGAAGACTTCCATTGAAGGAAAACTCACCACCTCTCATGGCCGCCTGTTCCACTCATTGATCTCCCTCACTGTCAAAAAGTTTTTTCTAATATCTAATCTGTATCTTCTCCCTTTCAGTTTCCATTGCTAATGAAATGAATGATTCAATGGGTACGTAATGTGGTTTTTTTTTCTTGGGGGGTGGGGGGGGGGATATCCACTCTTACCCTACTTTTCGAAATTTTAAACAGTATCTATCACCAGCCTGGGGCTGCCCTTTTTATTTAACAAGACTGGGAAACCCCAGACTGGTGGTTTTTCTGAATATTAGTTATTGTCAGTATTACTCAGAAAGGGTCCCCACTAACCCCCCTCCAGAAAGGTAATCTCTTAGTAAAGGATGTGGCAGCGCTGGGCTAGTGCCAAGCGCGAGAGCTCACTCTTTCACCGCTAGAAGAGCTGTTGAAGGTTATGGGATTCCACTCTACCTTGCGTGATCCAACCACTCAGACTTTCTGGCCCAACTTTTACTAGAAAATCGGGTCCTGTGGGATTTTTTTTGAGTGATTTTGACATCCAAAAATTGATGAGGCACTTCATAAGGCAACACCTCTTGTTTGGATGAAGATAGTAAGTGTCCCTTGTGAGGGCTGATGCACATCTTTGATTGTGAAGGACACAACACTTTTTATCATTCAGTTAAGTTTGCCCAGCTGCTGCCGTCGACCCTTTTACCAGATCCACTCAAAGTTCGTTTCTGCAATCAGGTGGTGGATATGGAAAATGAGGGTCTGAAACGCCGTACTTCTCCTGGTGTAAATGAATGGATGAGTTCTATGGTGAATAGATAACTAATTTTATTATTTTAAAAGTCAACGCATTTCAGGGTCGGACCCACCCCTTTCCTGATGATAAATTAGTTGCTAGTAATTTTTCCTGAGGAAGGGGTCAGTTTGATCCTGAAATGTCGACTTTTTTAAAAAAAATATGCAATTATCTGTTCACTGCGGAACTCATCCTTTTATTTACACTTGTATCCAGACTCTTACTTTCCAGATTGGTGATGGGTACTGTGTGTGTGTGTGTGTGTGTGTGTATATATATATATATTATATATATATATATATATATATATATATATATATATATATATATATATATATATATATATATATATATACAGTACAGACCAAAAGTTTGGACACACCTTCCTATGTATATACAGAGCACTAGAGGAAAAAAAGACGATAGAGGAGCCACAGGATGCTCCACGTGCGCGCCCTCCAAATAAGACCTTCAATTCTTGACTACCCTGGGGATTATATACGTGCTAGAGGCAGTGAGTGGTAGGAATTATCAATCAATTACTCCTTCCATGTTGTAAGGACACTATAGTACTTTGTGAATTTTTATGGAGATGTTACCTGTTGTTATTCCCTATGGTGACGTCCCCTTTGTTCCTATATATCTGAAATTAATGATTCAATTGTGTGCAATGTAGGGTTTACTATGGAGGTTGCCATGTGGAGTGGGTTGTTTTTAAACTTCGCCTATTGTATCTGCACTTACCCCTGTTGTGTGCTTAACTATTTATAATAAATTTTGCTATAATCTTTTCAAACTTAGTGGCTCCTCTATCGTCTTTTTTTCTCTTGTGCTCTTCATGTCTGTTTGACGATGGGGCCTATTTAGTCCATTATATGGTAGTGTTTAGTATAGCAATAAATGTAATGGTGATTTAGAATATACACCCGAAATAGGGTGTACACACTACCCCTCTTCCATGAATTGTTTACTTCCTATGTATATACAGTACAGACCAAAAGTTTGGACACGCCTTCATATATATATATATATATATTATAAATATGTGTGTGTAGTCAAAAAAATCTCAAAATTTTGAGAAAAAGAAACCATATACCATAAAAACCTGATTTAAACAATAGGTCACTTTCGGATGATGACTTCCGTGGCTTAAAAGGGTTTTCCTTAAAAGGGGTTCAAGTGTGTGTGACTGCAGACTTCAGGATTCTCCGGCTCTGAGAACAGTCAGGCGATTTGCATGCATGCGGTAACATGCCAACAAGACTTGCACGGCCTCGCTCTGTACAAGTGAACTGAGTGAGGCCAGGCATGTCTAGTCGGAATGTGGCTGGAAGTATGCAAATTACATACTTGCGGTCACATAACTTCCCGACATTCGAGAATCCTGACAGCGCACACTGTGCGCGCTTTAAGGATTCACAAGTCTGCAATCACGTACAGTGACTGTAGACTTAAGCCCCAAGCCTGGAAAACCCCTTTAAAAAGTGGTTAGTGGTTCTAGTAGTACCCTCCATGGGTAGTCTAGTGATATTGTGAGGAGGAGGGGGTCTAGTGATACTCTGTAATTTATTTATGAATTCTCCCAATTCTGTGACCTCAGTAATTGAACCTTAGCAGTTTTTACCCATCTCTGGGTGATTTTCATATTTCTGTGGATATTACTTAGCACAAGACTGTTAATGTGGCCAAATAGCTTACAGTGCGCAGTATTGAAACTCCTAGCTGTGTCTTCCGCCTTTTATCAACACTTTACAATTAATGAGGCTCTACATTTGCCTGTGGCTTTATTTAGGTGATTCTTAAATAGAACAGCTGTAAGAACATGCTAAATATGTTGGAGACATAATGACGCCATTATAGCCATGCTGTAAATTGTTGGTTACAGAACATTATATAGACTCTAATAGATCAAACTGAAGGTCAAGTCACAGACTTTAGAAGTGTTTTTCTAATATCCTATAAGTATAGTAATTATTATTTATGAGCTCGTGTATGAGAAAGCATATGGAAATCAAATAGGATATTTCAGACACTGCAGGATAACTGTAGATTCCTATATATCTGACCATGTAATATATGCCCTGTATGAATCTTGCCTCTCGGGAATTTGTCAGCATGTTTTTGCTATGTATTCTGAGAGCAGAATGATGTAGGGACTGAGACCCTGATTCCAGAGATGTCACTTGCAGGCCTATTTATACAATCACTGTTTTCTCTGCTGCCGATCTAGCAGAGCTCAGAAAGCTGAGCCCTGTATAACCCCGCCCACACCACCGATTGGACGCTTTGTGTACACTGCACATTGACGGAAAACGGTTAATCAGTAGTGTGGGTGTGGTTGCACAGAGCAGGAGGACTAGGAGGCACGAGGAAGCTAGTCCTCCAGAGATGATCTCCTGCTGATAAAACACTGATTTTATTGAAACAACTGGAATCAGGGACCCAGTTGTTCTTGGGTTTCATAACAAAAAAAATGATAGATTCCCTTTAAAGAACCAGTCTAAAAAAAATAAAAAATATATATTTTTTTCCATCTTTGCACCTCCGACTGATGGTCTATTACACTGCTTTTAAGCCTCATATTTTCTTCTTTTCAGCCTCCATATAGATTCCCAGATTTCACTCTCCATTTTATCCCTTTTTCACATAAAAATCTCAAGATGCGCCAGAATAGCGTAACATGGGCAGCTATAGCCAGTGACTTTTCTACTTGCTGTAGAGACAGTGTGATTATACTTCCCTCTATAGTCTCTTAGGATATACCAGTTTCTTCTATGTGAACAGCCACGTAGGCTGAGCTGTCATGATCCTTCATTATAACTGTGTGACAGGAGCTGTATAATAATAATCAGTGACTGTGATAAGAGTTTGTCTCATCCCTGGAAAGCACTTCAGAGGAATGAGCTATGCATTTTCATCATACAGGCAGATCTGGCGACTGAGATGGTGACACCCTTCAGACACCATAAAGCCATGTAATTCCATGGGGGTCACCATGTGATAACATCCCAATTTAGGAATAAATTAATTTTTAGATAAAAAGGAGCAACTAAATAATGTGAAAGTAGCTGAATTGTATTCATTGGGGGACTACTTGCAGAATAAATGGAGAAAAAAAGAAAAACAAATCTCTGGACTACTTCATTTAAAAGGCAAATTTAAAAAAAAAATAATCAGAATGCTGTAAAATAATAAAATGAATAATGCTCACCTTACCGATCCCTCCCCACTCCCATTCTAATACTGATGGGTCCCTTGGTGACCTCTATACTTTGTTTGGGCTAAACAGGCAAGTGACCGTTGCAGCCAAGCACATGCCGAAGGAATGACCAACATTTCACCATTGCGGCCAGTGATTGACTGCAGCGGTTACATGTCTGACTGAAGACATCTTACTAGAGGTTGAGATAGATCATTGGTAACTACAGTGGTGTCGCATTGGTGGAGGATGCAGTAAGGTAATTATTTTATTATCATATACCAATCTGAGTTTATTTTTTAAGTCTCTGGTTAGACATCACCTTTTAAGGTTCTTAATTTTTTGCAATAGTTAATACAGTTTCTCAACATGCTAACAACGCCCATAGTAATCTGCAATCCACATCACAACCATAGTGCGGCCACATATAGACTCATGGCATAAACAATCCCCGGCAGAGTATCTCAACATTGTGTTCTTGTTCAAATCTTGCATCATTCATCTGGAATAGGTCAAGGCAAGAGGAAGGGTAAGAAAAGACACAGCTGTAGTTATACCAGAGCAGCCTGTACAATACAACAATACCAGAGCGCAATAATAACCTTATGTGAATCTATAGCCACTCCACTTTTTACACAATGTGTGCAGATTACAAGCAAAACGCTAAAAAGGCTCTGTTCTGTGCACTAGAAGACAACAGCTTGTCTAAACGGATCAAAAGGAGAGTTTCCAGACATTTTTGTCTCACCTGTCCCCCTTTCCTTTCTAGCTCCACCTCCAATAATGTCTGCGATGATCTGAGATCATTGGTTAAGTGTCAGCAACAACTTTGATGTGTTCAAACCAAGCACAGGTGCTCGGTGTACCCTTGGCATGGCGCAACAGTTACAGTAAGTGCAGCTTCCCGTCGACTTCTGTGTTCATTTATATACACCCTACTCTGCCTCCTTTTAAAGCCAGAGCCATCAAGAAAGAAGATGGCGGAGATGGATCCAAAATAAGTCGGGGGGGAAGGTGCACTGATCTGCTCAGCTGCGCCAAGTCCACACCGAGCTCCTTTGCTTGTTCTGAACAATCATTTGTGCTTAGAAAACCGCTTCACTAAAGGGTTTTATCTATTTTTCTGCTAAAGCCAAATTTTATGTTTGCTGTAAATTGGTAAAGATGTAGAACATTGAACACTAAGGTTGGAGCGGAAAAGGTTTACAGTGTAATCGCACTTTCAAGTGACTTTTTAGAATGCGCTAATAAGCTGTCGCGACTCCTGTGTGTACATGAGGGATCACACAATTTCCAGCCGTTATGATTTTTATCCTACTTATTTTTGCAGTATTTTCCCCTGCACTAGAAGCCTCAGCAGTTTCACCTTGTGGCTTTTCAGCTTTAATTTCTCTCCATAGAGTTATAGGCAGCAGATGTAATTTGATTGTTAACTACAGACAGACCTGTAGACACATTGGAGCAGTTTTTTGAGACTGCATAATCCAAGCAGGAGACCAACAGCAACTGATAAGTGAGAAAGGCATTTTTTCCGAATAGGATATATTACAAAGTTTCTTATCACTTCTACTTTTGATTTATGAAAGTAAAAGTGCATTTTTTACGCTCTCACTTTTTGTAAGTAGCGTTTTTATTTGGGCTATTACTGTGTACATACATTAGTTAACTGATACCCCCTAAACATCTTGTAGACTGAGTAAATCTAATTTTATCTTTTTTTGACATTCCTCTGCCTATTATTTAGTTAACTAGTGCATCAACATGTGTCAAAATGTAAGAAATTCTGGTAATGTGAGCAGTGACATCACTCTGACATACCGTATATAGCCAATATACTTTTCAGCCCGAGCTGTACTGCCCAGCATACGCATCGTCACTGCTGACATTTGTATATGGGCAGTTCTGAGGTTTTAAGATCACGCATGCACAATCCCTGATTCCACTCCTGCACGCAGCTGTGCAGAAGAAGTTAGATTATGCATGAGCGATCCTAGTTGTCTTGCCACTCTCTCATTTTTGGTTGCAGGGATTGTGTTTAAGTGAGGAAAGCGAGTTCCGATCTCACTTATACAGTACACAGGACTCCTGATTATTTCTGATTATCAAGAGTCCTGTGTAGAGCGGGTGCGGGGATCGCACTCCTCATGCATTCATTCATCTATGTGAAAGGACAATATACTGCTGAATGGGGCTGTAAAGATTGATTTACTGGAGCATGGGGCTGTGAGGAGTGATGTACTGTAGCAATGGGGCTGTGAGGAGCGACGTACTGGAGCATGGGGCTGTGAGGAGCGACGTACTGGAGCATGGGGCAGTGAAGAGCGACGTACTGGAGCATGGGGCAGTGAGGAGTGACGTACTGGAGCATGGGGCAGTGAGGAGCGACGTACTGGAGCATGGGGCAGTGAGGAGCGACGTACTGGAGCATGGGGCAGTGAGGAGCGACGTACTGGAGCATGGGGCAGTGAGGAGCGACGTACTGGAGCATGGGGCAGTGAGGAGCGACGTACTGGAGCATGGGGCAGTGAGGAGCGACGTACTGGAGCATGGGGCAGTGAGGAGCGACGTACTGGAGCATGGGGCAGTGAGGAGCGACGTACTGGAGCATGGGGCAGTGAGGAGCGACGTACTGGAGCATGGGGCAGTGAGGAGCGACGTACTGGAGCATGGGGCAGTGAGGAGCGACGTACTGGAGCATGGGGCAGTGAGGAGCGACGTACTGGAGCATTGAGGAGCGACGTACTGGAGCATGGGGGGGCAGTGAGGAGCGACGTACTGGAGCATGGGGGGGCAGTGAGGAGCGACGTACTGGAGCATGGGGGGGCAGTGAGGAGCGACGTACTGGAGTATGGGGGGGCAGTGAGGAGCGACGTACTGGAGCATGGGGGGGAGTGAGGAGCGACGTACTGGAGCATGGGGGGGCTGTGAGGAGCGACGTACTGGAGCATGGGGGGCAGTGAGGAGCGACGTACTGGAGCATGGGGGGGCAGTGAGGAGTGACGTACTGGAGCATGGGGGGGGCAGTGAGGAGCGACGTACTGGAGCATGGGGGGGCAGTGAGGAGCGACTTACTGGAGCATGGGGGGGCAGTGAGGAGCGACGTACTGGAGCATGGGGGGGCAGTGAGGAGCGACGTACTGGAGCATGGGGGGCAGTGAGGAACGATGCACTGGAGCATGGGGGTGCAGTGAGGAGCGATGCACTGGAGCATGGGGGGGCAGTGAGGAGCGCTGCACTGGAGCATGGGGGTGCAGTGAGGAGCGATGCACTGGAGCATGGGGGGCAGTGAGGAACGATGCACTGGAGCATGGGGGTGCAGTGAGGAGCGATGCACTGGAGCATGGGGGGGCAGTGAGGAGCGATGCACTGGAGCATGGGGGGGCAGTGAGGAACGATGCACTGGAGCATGGGGGTGCAGTGAGGAGCGATGCACTGGAGCATGGGGGGGCAGTGAGGAGCGATGCACTGGAGCATGGGGGGGCAGTGAGGAGCGATGCACTGCAGCTGCAGCATGCAAGATGGCAGTAAAGAATTGCAGATCCTGATGATGTGCAAAGAAGCCGGAGCTGTACTGGCTTTAATATAGACAACATAAACAAGGCATTATGGGGGTGGGGTGAGGAGAGAGCACTCAGAATAGGAAAAGCTGATGGGAAATGTAGTTTCTAATGACAGAGGAACGCCCTTCACCAGGATGATTTTCCTACAAAAAATGACTTTAGGCTATAGAATTGATCAAGCCTTAACTTTTTATGAATATTCCAGGCATTTTAAAGGTTTTTGATCGTGACATGTGTTAACCTCTTTAAGGGTACGTGCACACGATCAGTAATTGCTGCGGATTGCACGCAGCGCACTTGCGCTGCGTGCAAACCACGGCGGCCAGATGTTACAGCATAGTGGATGGGATTTCAAGAAATCCCATGCCCACTGTGTGTGTCCGTGCCCCTGCGGATCACCTGTGGCGTGTCTTTCCAGACCACAGCATGTCAAGTTCTCTTGTGGAGACGCTAGTCTCCGCAAGAGAAATTATATCCGTGCAATGTATTGATTGTGATGAATCCGCATGGTTCTATGAACACATGCGGATTCACCTGCGTACAGCGCGTTTTTTTTCTCTTCTCTTTTTGCACTTGGCAAATTTTGTGCCACATTTATCAAAATGATGAGTGACACAAATTTTGCTCCTTTTTTTTCCCCTCTCTTTTTGCTTTATTTGTGCCTTTTTAAAGGAAAATGTTGCATGTAAGTCTTCAACTAAGCAAAAATAAAAAAAAAATGTAGATTTCGTACTCTACTGGGGTACAATTGTGCAAAAAATGTTGCAACATTACGGAAAAATCTCAAATGCTAAAGTAGACGAAAACATCTGGATGATGAATTGTTTGGGGCTGAATAAAGGAGCGTAAAATGGAGCAAAAGTCGTAATGAATTTGGCACACGTAAAAACAAATTTTTACTGCAAAAAGAATGGATTTATAAAGCGACATGTTTATGAAAGTCTCCTGCCGCCCTTCGTAGCAGCAGATTGGCATTGTAATTTGTTGTTTAGCCTCTGATCTACAGGTACAGAGATTTTGCATCATTTCTGGTCCAGTAAGTCCAGTGCTTGCAATTTTGTGAAAATATCGGATTTTTTTGTTGCTTTCTCGATACCGTACGTTTAAATCGATTGATTCTTGATGTCTGTATGATGCCGTCACTCTGATAGACTTGTTTTTACAGTTTGAAAAGAGCGATTTTTGTTTCTTTTCTAAATGTGTCGAGCGCAATAACTGAAAGAGTGACAGCGACGCATGTTAGTGAGTCAACTCGTGGTATTTGATTGACGAACCTTCTAATGAAGGATGACATTTCTTAAATGCTTTTTAAGACGGAGAAGGCTGATTCCTGCTGCATTGGAGCGGAGGGCTATCATTAACGTAAAATATCAAACTCCTTTCACATCAGTGCCCCCAACACGGCGTGACTGCTGAAAGTCACGGCGAGATGTATGAATAGTCAATGCCAAATAGTACTAGTGCGCCAAAGTCAGAAACATCATGAGAGATATATTGGTAAACCCTCGCACTGAGGAGTGTTAATAAACTACTTTTTCTCCAACAATTTGTACTTGTTTGAAATTGTTGTATTTTCACATTTTTGATCCTTTGGAGGCATTTTTCATATGTTGACAATGTTGAGGAGGATGATGTTGAGGAGGAGGAGGATGATGTTGAGGAGGAGGAGGATGATGTTGAGGAGGAGGAGGATGATGTTGAGGAGGAGGAGGATGATGTTGAGGAGGAGGAGGATGATGTTGAGGAGGAGGAGGATGATGTTGAGGAGGAGGAGGATGATGTTGAGGAGGAGGAGGATGATGTTGAGGAGGAGGAGGATGATGTTGAGGAGGAGGAGGATGATGTTGAGGAGGAGGAGGGTGATGTTGAGGAGGAGGAGGGTGATGTTGAGGAGGGTGATGTTGAGGAGGAGGAGGGTGATGTGGAGGAGGAGGAGGGTGATGTGGAGGAGGAGGAGGATGATGTGGAGGAGGAGGAGGATGATGTGGAGGAGGAGGAGGAGGATGATGTGGAGGAGGAGGAGGATGATGTGGAGGAGGAGGAGGATGATGTTGAGGAGGAGGAGGATGATGTTGAGGAGGAGGAGGATGATGTTGAGGAGGAGGAGGATGATGTTGAGGAGGAGGATGATGTTGAGGAGGAGGAGGATGATGTTGAGGAGGAGGAGGATGATGTTGAGGAGGAGGAGGATGATGTTGAGGAGGAGGAGGATGATGTTGAGGAGGAGGAGGATGATGTTGAGGAGGAGGAGGATGATGTTGAGGAGGAGGAGGATGGTGGTGGTGAGGAGGAGGATGTTGATGGTGGTGAGGAGGAGGATGTTGATGGTGGTGAGGAGGATGTTGATGGTGGTGAGGAGGAGGATGGTGATGTTGAGAAGGAAAAGGAGGATGTTGAAGGAGGAGGGTGAGGAAGATGTTGGGGATGTGGAGGAGGTTTCTAGAAGAAAAGCATTTTTGCAATAGTTAAAACTTTTTTCTTTTATCAACTTCTGCAGCTTTTATGTATCAAGTACATAGCTAAAAGAGTCGAGCACACCTTCTGCGTTTTCCGGCATCTTGACGTGACTAAGAACTTGCTTTCAAATCATATAAGGGTTTTTGTAACAAAGTGAGCAGAACCTCCACGTTTTTAAGAAGAATTGGGAGAGTTTCCATTTAGTTTCTGTTCCAAAACCTCCTTTCAAAACTCTGTATTCATACCATAAGGTGCATTATTTTTTAAAGTGTAGTTAACGGGCAATGTATTTTTACAATTGAACCGTACATAGCTGGCTATGAAATGAGTTAACAATGACTCGGTCAGTTGGTTGAATGCCAGCATCGCTGATCTTTGGGGCCTATTTACACAAATGATTTTTACATGCAAGTTCTGTCAGATCAGACAGCACACGCACCGAAAACTGACCCATTAAAGTTTATAATCCATATGTTCAATTTTCAGCATGCACTACTTTTGTTTGGGTCTCGGACTTGTCTCCGTAGGTCCAAAGTTTGGGTTCGGACACAAAAATAAATACACAAACCTGATTCATCTTGGATGAAAAGTAGACCAATTTTTATTAGTTAAAAATGGGCAGGCTTTACATCATTCTTCTTAGTCCAGCAGTATCGCTCTTCTCTTGAGTAATCTTCTAAGCTCAATTATGATCAAATAAACCTCAACCATGCTTAGAAGATCATCCAGGATAGCAGAGCTAAGGACTGCAAACCTGAGTGATCAGAACTCGCTGATGGATTTAACGAAGAACGTCATTCTGCAGTCTATGTACTATGAGATATAGAGGCTGCAGAAACCAAAAAAGGCCAGTTCTTAGAGACCCACCAATGTACAGACAAAAATGGCAACAGTTTCTAGATCTTTTTTTTTTTTTTATTGTTCCGTCTTGGTTGGAAGCATTCGAAGATCAGAAAAAAATTACTCCTTACCTATCAGAAGTAAAGAGGTTGCCTCCTTTCAGAAAATCCTACTCCTTGAGCGCAGTTGAGCATAAAAAAAAAAAATTAAACCATACTTGACTTGCGATCCCTTGGTCCACGGCAGAATCTTTTACCACTGCTCTCGATGTCTAATATTGGCTGCATCACTCGACCGCATGGTAGTCAATCTCTGAGTTCAGCTGCTCTGCCCGTGTAGAATGACGCCCCCTTGTAACTTCTGAGCTCAGCGGCTCTGCCCGTGTAGAATGACGCCCCCTTGTAACTTCTGAGCTCAGCGGCTCTGCCCGTGTAGAATGACGCCCCCTTTGGAACTTCTGAGCTCAGCGGCTCTGCCCGTGTAGAATGACGCCCCCTTGTAACTTCTGAGCTCAGCGGCTCTGCCCGTGTAGAATGACGCCCCCTTGTAACTTCTGAGCTCAGCGGCTCTGCCCGTGTAGAATGACTGCCCCCTTTGGAACATCTGAGCTCAGCTGCTCTGCCCGTGTAGAATGACTGCCCCCTTTGGAACATCTGAGCTCAGCTGCTCTGCCCGTGTAGAATGACCGCCCCCTTTGGAACTTTTGAGCTCAGCTGCTCTGCCCTTGTAGATTGACCGCCCCCTTTGGAACTTTTGAGCTCAGCTGCTCTGCCCGTGTAGAATGAAGCCCCCTTGTAACTTTTGAGCTCAGTTGCTCTGCCCGTGTAGAATGAAGCCCCCTTGTAACTTTTGAGCTCAGTTGCTCTGCCCGTGTAGAATGAAGCCCCCTTGTAACTTTTAAGCTCAGTTGCTCTGCCCGTGTAGAATGACGCCCCCTTGTAACTTCTGAGCTCAGTGGCTCTGCCCGTGTAGAATGACGCCCCCTTGTAACTTCTGAGCTCAGCGTCTCTGCCCGTGTAGAATGACGCCCCCTTGTAACTTCTGAGCTCAGCGGCTCTGCCCGTGTAGAATGACGCCCCCTTTGGAACTTCTGAGCTCTGCGGCTCTGCCCGTGTAGAATGACGCCCCCTTGTAACTTCTGAGCTCGGTTGCTCTGCCCGTGTAGAATGACGCCCCCTTGTAACTTCTGAGCTCGGTTGCTCTGCCCATGTAGAATGACGCCCCCTTGTAACTTCTGAGCTCAGCGGCTCTGCCCGTGTAGAATGACGCCCCCTTGTAACTTCTGAGCTCAGCGGCTCTGCCCGTGTAGAATGACGCCCCCTTGTAACTTCTGAGCTCAGCGGCTCTGCCCGTGTAGAATGACGCCCCCTTGTAACTTCTGAGCTCAGCGGCTCTGCCCGTGTAGAATGACGCCCCCTTGTAACTTCTGAGCTCAGCGGCTCTGCCCGTGTACAATGACGCCCCCTTGTAACTTATGAGCTCAGCGGCTCTGCCCGTGTAGAATGACGCCCCCTTGTAACTTCTGAGCTCAGCGGCTCTGCCCGTGTACAATGACGCCCCCTTGTAACTTATGAGCTCAGCTTCTCTGCCCGTGTAGAATGACGCCCCCTTGTAACTTCTGAGCTCAGCTTCTCTGCCCGAGTAGAATGACGCCCCCTTGTAACTTCTGAGCTCAACGGCTCTGCCCGTGTACAATGACGCCCCCTTGTAACTTATGAGCTCAGTTGCTCTGCCCGTGTAGAATGACGCCCCCTTGTAACTTCTGAGCTCAGCGGCTCTGCCCGTGTAGAATGACGCCCCCTTGTAACTTATGAGCTCAGCTTCTCTGCCCGTGTAGAATGACGCCCCGTTAGAACCTCTGAGCTCACAGATTGATTACCGCTGTTGATGTGACCTCAGGATTGCAGACAATATGAAACCCCAGAAGCCACAGAGGAGACTCAGCGTTGGCCTCCGGGATCGGTAAATAAAGGTCAGTTTATTTTTTAATAACCAACTGGGCTCCGGATTTTCTGAAAAGTAACAACTCCTTTAAGTGCTTTTTACATGTAGCTCGTTTAAAAAAATAAAAAAATTGTGACATTTCAGGCACAAAGTGAGCCAAGTAATAGATGGTGTAAACTTTGACTAGACAGTTTGAGGATTCTCCAGATTTATCACACAGCATGAACCACTGTGATAGATTTTGCGCGTTTCGAGTCTGTTTAGTCCCTGAATTAGACCGTGTTGATAAATCTGCTTCAATTATGTTTTGTACAGAGAAGAATGGGACGTGGTCTTAAAGAATGTGGGTCAGATTTATCAATGTATTTACTTCAAATATTAACTTCCGACTGAGCACCATTTTTGACGCTCCTGACCCACTTTTTCTGACACGTGCAAATGAATCGGGAACTGTGTTGTAAGCTTTAGAGTTGGGAAGATTTATGAAAAGTTTCCACCACTTTAGTGGCGCAACACCACATCCTATAAATAGAGGAGACTATTCCATAATATACACAGTCAATTTTTATTAAAGGGAATCTTATCAATAGGATTTCATCCCCAAACTCTTTATATGCACATGTAGCTCTTTCAAAGACAAGGCCAGCAATACCTTTACATGACCAGTCCGTTCCTCTGTTACTGAGAAATCAGCTTTTGAATTGATATGCAAATGAGGCTGAAGAGCTATGGTAGATTTGAAGCCTCTGTCACTCCAGCTCTATTCTCCGCTGCCTCCTCCTTGATTGAATTCTCAAGCAGGAGGAGGCGCTGGGTGGGGAATACCGCTGGAGTGACAGATTCTTCAGATCTACCATAGCTCTTCAGCCTCATTTGCGTGTGAATTCAAATTCTGATTTCTCAGTAAGGAAGGAACGGACTGGTCATGTAAAGGTATTGCTGGACTTGTCTTTGAAAGAGCAACATGCGCATATAGTTTGTGGGGGTGAAATTCTATTGACTTCCCTTCAAGCCATGATTATAATATAAAACTAGAATATTAAAACCTAGACATGTGATGAAGGAAAGAAAGTCCGGTTATGCCCCTAGGTAACTATGGTGCTACTAGGTAATTATGGCTTAATACAGATTATTGATTATGTGTACGGTAATTTGTGGAATAGTCTCTATTTATAGGTGATTGTTTGTAGAAGAATCTAGGTATCGGTAGGTACAGTGGGGCTAAAAAGTATTTAGTCAGCCACCAATTGTGCAAATTTTCCCACTTGAAAAGATGAGAGAGGCCTGTAATTGACATCATAGGTCGACCTCAACTATGAGAGACAAAATGAGAAAACAAATCCTGAAAATCACATTGTCTGATTTGGAAAGACATTTTTTTTCAAATTTAGGTGGAAAATAAGTATTTGGGCAATTTCAAACGAGCAAGATTTCTGGCTCTCACAGACCTGTAACTTCTTCTTTAAGAGGCTCCTCTGTCCTCCACTCATTACCTGTAGTACTGGCACCTGTTTGAACTTATCAGTATAAAAGACACCTGTCCACAACCTCAAACAGTCACACTCCAAACTCCACTATGGTGAAGACCAAAGAGCTGTCAAAGGACACCAGAAAAAAAATTGTAGCCCTGCACCAGACTGGGAAGACTGAATCTGCAATAGGCAAGCAGCTTGGTGTGAAGAAATCAACTGTGGAAGCAATAATTAGAAAATGGAAGACATACAAGACCACTGATAATCTCCCTCGATCTGGGGCTCCACAAAGATCTCACCCCGTGGGGTCAAAATAATCTCAAGAACGGTGAGCAAAAATCCCAGAACCACACGGGGGAAATCTAGTGAATGACCTGCAGAGAACTGGGACCAACGTTACACAGGCTACCATCAGTAACACCCTACGCCGCCAGGGACTCCGATCCTGCAGTGCCAGGCGTGTCCCCCTGCTTAAGCCATTACATGTCCGGGCCCGTCTGAAGTTTTCTAGAAAGCATTTGGATGATCCAGAAGAGTATTGGGAGAATGTCATGGTCAGATGAAACCAAAGTAGAACTGTTTGGTAGAAACACAACTCGGCGTGTTTGGAGGATAAAGAATGCTGAGTTGCATCCAAAGAACACCATACCTACTGTAAAGCATGGGGGTGGCAACATCATTCTTTGGCACGGTTTCTCTGCCAAGGGACCAGGACGACTGATCTGTGTACATGAAAGAATGAAGGGGGCCATGTATCGTGAGATTTTGAGTGCAAACCTCCTTCCATCAGCAAGGGCATTAAAGATGAAACGTGGCTGGGTCTTTCAGCATGACAATGACCCCAAGTACACCGGCAGGGCAATGACGGAGTGTCTTCGTAAGAAGCATTTCAAGGTCCTGGAGTGGCCTAGCCAGTCTCCAGATCTAAACCCTATAGAAAACCTTTGGAGGAAGTTGAAAGTCCATGTTGCTCAGTGACAGGCCCAAAACATCACTGCTCTAGAGGAGATCTGCATGGAGGAATGGGCCAACAAACCAGCAACAGTGTGTGCCAACCTTGTGAAGACTTACAGAAAACATTTGACCTCTGTCATTTCCAGCAAAGGATATATAACAAAGTATTGAGATGAACTTTTGTAATTGACCAAATACTTATTTTCCACCAAAATTTGAAAAAAATTTCTTTCCTAATCAGACAATGTGATTTTCAGGATTTGTTTTCTCATTTTGTCTCTCATAGTTGAGGTCGACCTATGATGTCAATTACAGGCCTCGCTCATCTTTTTAAGTGGGAGAACTTGCACAATTGGTGGCTAACGAAATACTTTTTTTCCCCACTGTACTTATTCTGGTCTATGTTGGCTTTATGTAAAATAATACCTGGATTATTAAAAAATATATATCCAAGCTAAGAAATTAAAGGGGTTTTCCATCCCTCAGCACATATTCTTTAATGGGCCCCCTACAGCTCCACTGGCCTACTGGCTGACCAGGTTGGAAGGGTAGTAGAGAGGACCTGGCCATCAGAATGGAGGAATGGGATCAATAGGGGAAATTGGGCTATTTTATATATATTTTATATAGTATAATCCAGCCTTATGGTAAAAGATATAGGTAAAACACCCCTTTAATCAAAAATGTAAAAAAAAAGTTTAAATATTTTAACATTTTCTGAACCATGAAATGTAAGACCTTTGAACCTTTTTCACCCAACAATACCAGCTAAGGTTGTGAAGGGGCGTAGTTTGGGGGCTGTGATTTTATACTTTGATCTGGAAATTATTTATGGTCAATTTATTCATCTTAAATGCTGGTTTGCCACCAGTTTTACCCCAAAATATTGCTCCGGTCCAGGGTAATTTACTTATGTTTCTTATGAGCTGTTTTTTTTTTGCAGAATTGTGCAAAAAAGGCCACCACTAACCTACAATGGGATATAGGACTTTACTGTATATTCCTTTTATAGAAACCCTTACAGAAGGAAGAATACAGCAAACGATCACTGCAAAGCTCAGGGGGTAGCGGTCCTAAGGGCTCATTCACACATCAGTGGTTTTCTCATATGAGAAAATCGGACCAAGTCTCATCATTGATTTTTTTTTTTTTTCATTTGTCAAGGTGTCATCAGAGTTTGGTCTGAATTTCGTCTCACATTTTTTTCCCAGACGAGAAAAAAACAAAAAAAAAGTTTCTCTATTTTTTCCTATCTAGGCATCCCGGTGCTATCCGTGAAAAACACAGAGGACACGTACACATAAAAACGGACGTGTGAATGAGCCCTAAGTGAGCTCGAAGGCAGGCAGTATACGGTCTACTGTTTTTTTCTCATCAAACCTCCTGGAGCCGGTCAGACAATTGACCTTCACTGACACCGCTGGCATTCATCGGGCTGGTATACTACTAGTCCATTAAATTTTTGTTTCATCTTTACCGGCCCTCAATAGTCAGTTGTCAACCCTAATTGTTTACTAGATGTGTTTAGGTTCTCAAAATATTAGAAAATGTTTAATTGAAAGATGACCTGAATTTGCTCGAATATGGTAACCATACTATAACTGAATATAGGGAACACACCGCTGATACAGTATACAGTAGAGCGTTCACGAACACTAATTTAATTTTTCAAATTTTTTTTGTTATAATCTTAGTTTTGTTAATTTCCTGTATTTTTTTTTTTTTTTTACTTTTAATTGACTTTTTGGCTGAAATTTGGCTTCTCGCTTTAGCTCCCTGCAGGGTTTAATAATGAAAGTCTTCCTCATGAGCTAGTAGGTGAACTTTTAACTGCTTTGTAGGACGTATGGACATTTAAAGATCTCCAAAAAGCCATTCAAATAAATCACATTGTACAACAGAGGTAGCGTCTGCTGAAAAACAGATCATTCTCAATATCGCGAAGACAAGGTACAACTGAACACCGAAATTTACAGCATAGCCGAAGCCAATAGACAAGATGAGTATAGATTGAACTTGCATCTGAAGCATACGCATGTACTGTATAGTGTAAAGGAGCGCTCGGATGTATCCGGACAAGGAAACATGGAGAAAACATTCTGATTCACCTCCTCAGAAAACGCTCTTTTTTTATACTTGTATGTTTGTACATAAATTAAGTAAATTTAATAAAAAACAAAAAAATTACGTAGTAATGGGTAATGGTCAAAGCACAAAATCAACTTTAAATTCACCCTGCAGATGGGTGGAACCCTGCTCAATGTTAAACACAGGCTCGGACTGGCCCACAGGAGAACAGGAGAATCCTCCGGTAGGCCGCCCCTGTGAAGGATTCACAATTTGCAGAAATAGGTATCATCTAATCATTCACTAAACAATCTAGCCAAGGTTAATATTACATAGAAGCAAAAGTAAATGTGTGTTCTAGATTCAGGTTATTTTTGCATGTAGCTGTACAGTGGACCCCAAGAATCAATGTTACTGGTGGACCTTTGCCAACCCAGTCTGACACTGGTTTGGAGACACCAGTGTCCATCTTCCAATATCCAGATCACAAACAGCAGCCAGTAACCCTGAATTTCCAACAGTTTTAAAGTTCTGCACTCCCAAGATCGATCAATTTGAAAAGCGCTTGAAAAAATCACAGTAGTGAAGAACCGCTATACAGGTGGGCAATTAGCCCCAGAGCTTTTATTGTACTAACAAAATTCAAAGAAAAACAAGCAATGGAGAGGTGTCTTGCACTTTAAAAGGACGATCTATTGCAATCTAGCCCAACTCGAGTTTCGCCAGCTCAGCTTCTTCAGGGGCATGCAGTCATACTGTTAGAAGTTCAGATTTGCTGGTCGCTGTTCATGATCTAGATATTGGGAGAAGGACACTGATGTTTCCAAATGGGTAGCGTTTAACATCAAACTGGTTTCTACCTACCTGCTTGGTGCTTCTAAAACAATACTGTTAGAGTAACTAAACATTTTTTTTTATTAATATTTTGTCAAGCATGGAGAGTTATGAAACTGTGAAAATCACTTTATATGGAAATTTGTCTTCATTGATTCATGAATTAAAAATGTACATGTAGCTGGCTTCCAAACCCTGGCTTCCCCGCAAACTCTTTCCTGCCTTCAGCTGCATTGACATCAGAGCGTACTCACTTGGAGTACAGATGATGGCAGTGAAAAGGTCAGCTCAGCACCTGAGCCTCCCTAATCTGAGGAAATGCTCATATGTTGCTTTTCTATGGAATGGGACTTGGAAAAAGAAAAGAAAAAGAAAAGCATGGTAAGCTCAAAGAACAAAAAAAATGTAGATTCTTTAACTCACCGGCCTCAGTTCAAGACGCTCGCACATTTTTCCTTTGATTTTTATTTTTATTGGCAAATGATAAAAAAAAAATTCCAATGAGTAAAGATATTTGTATATTTGTATCTGAACTTGAACTTTTAAAGTGCCGCAGTCATTTTTAACTCACCGTGTAGGACATTTTGCGTTTATGGAAACGTAAACTTGCCTGTAAATCAGGAGAAAGCAGAAGATTTAATGGCAAAAATTAGGACAAGGTTCCACTTTGGATCCATTACAATGCATTATGCCAAGCATGGGGTGTACACATGGAGATCCATTGCCCGATGACTTGAGTAGAACTAGATTGGTTCTGTCCGAGCCACTTGTTGAGCAACGTAACAGAAATTAATGTTCTAGCTTATTATGGTAAATTATATATTCCATGGCTTTGTGGACCCATCTGGTCAATATTCACTCAGATCTGTATGTCGAGAAGGTGGTGATAACTTTCTGGATCTGCACGTACTGGAGAAAGTCTTGACACCTTGGTCTTGTCATCTGTTGGCTTGTTTGGTGGCATTGAACCTTGCTATTTTATAGACGTTTCACTTTTGCGTGTATTCCGCGAACTTTGGCAGATTGCTTGCCCTATATATCCAACGATATAATCACCAGGTGCCACCACATCCACAGAAGACTCCACGATTTCCAACCATAAACAAATAAAGTATTCCCTTTTAGGTCTGCAAAATTTTTAGTTTTCCGTAATGTGGTAGATCTCGGAAATCTAATTAGATGTTTAGTGCTTTTTTTTTTTTTTTTTTGCCGATAAGGAATGAGGCTTGTTCATGGCTCATTATCGACGTGTTTTATGGTGCTTTTTCACCAATATGAGTCTTTGTGCTTCCTCTAAACGAAGAGGTGGTTGATGTAACTGTTAGGTAATAGCGGTGTGCACTACACAACACTTTCCTCCAGCTCATCTGAGCCAGTGAACAACATTGGTTTTCCCTTGGGTAACTCCGTCCCGCATTGTGAAAGCATGCCATGCACAGATTGGCTCCTCTTTGTCCATATAACACTCAGTCGCTTGGCGTAGCTGTAACAAGTGGTGGTCGCCATTTCCCCCATGTCCACAGAACAGCTTCTTTTCGTTTTTGGAAAACCAAAACCTGTGCCTTCTTCAGGACTTGATCCACAATGTGGTCCTTCGTGATCTGACGCCTTCATGGTTTTATCCTCTGCTTTTTCCGATCCCTCTCTGTGCCTCGCCTTTCTACGTTGAGGTTTAACTCCATGGACAATCCTTCCCGAATCCTCTTTATAGGTCGCCTGGGAACAACTAGCTTTGGCAGAGTCGTTCATTCTGCTCTGTAGAAGCATGCCGTTGGGCGTTAACTGGTTTCCATTGGTTTGGGAGTAAACGTTGGTTACTTTTGGAATGTCTGAATGGGCAGTACTACATACCTTGTATTTTACCATCATGACCACCGTGAAGACCAACAGCGTCACAACAATGACTCCTCCAATGATGATGGTTAAAGTGCCTCCCAAAAAATGAGCATGCAGTGACCGACAGTCGGGGTATGCCTCTCCGGTAGAAAACTGGACACAGCCCAAGGATTTGGTTGCAGCCAGTGAGGTTGCAACATCGTCAAAAATGGCCAAAATGCAAAGGTCATAATCTACTCCTGAAACGAGGTGCTTCAAGGTAAAGTGCTTGGTTGTTGATGGCAGAATCCTGAAAAGGAAAAAAAAAAATACTTAAATTTTTTTTTTTGCTAAGAGTTTTATGTTCAAAAAAATCCCACTTGGTCTTTGAATATATGAAGTGTTTGAAAAGTTGTTAGTCTGTTCAAAACTTAGTACAGTGAAAGAAAAATACAAAAATTTGAGAGTCCTCGGTGGTTGATACCTTTTAAGATGGTATTAAATAGCAAGCTTTCGAGACTACTCAGGTCTCTTCATCAGTAATGGAATCCATGCCTGATGAAGAGACCCTAGTAGTCTTGAAGGCTTGCAGTTTGTTACCTTTTAATGGCTAACTGAAAAGATGGTATCAACCCCTGAGGACTCTCAAATTGTAATATTTTTCTATCTACTGGCTAACACGGTACAAAGATATATATTTTTCCTGTACAGTGAAAGA
>NW_027371840.1:0-22112 GCF_046119375.1 Phyllobates terribilis
GAATATTGTAAATGCACAAACAGTAATTTCTCCGCATTGCAAGGTGCAATTCTGAAATTTTTTGCTTTTTCCTGCTCCTCTTAGCATGATAAAGAAGATTCAAAGAGAGTGAGATGCCAGCTCCTTTCATTCAGTCAGTAGCTTCAATCATTTCTGGACGTTTTTCAATGGCAAAAATCAATGAATATTGTAAATGCACAAACAGTAATTTCTCCGCATTGCAAGGTGCAATTCTGAAATTTTTTGCTTTTTCCTGCTCCTCTTAGCATGATAAAGAAGATTCAAAGAGTGAGATGCCAGCTCCTTTCATTCAGTCAGTAGCTTCAAACATTTCTGGTATATGAATAACATGATGTTTTTCAATGGCAAAAATCAATGAATATTGTAAATGCACAAACAGTAATTTCTCCGCATTGCAAGGTGCAGTTCTGAAATTTTTTGCTTTTTCCTGCTCCTCTTAGCATGATAAAGAAGATTCAAAGAGAGTGAGATGCCAGCTCCTTTCATTCAGTCAGTAGCTTCAATCATTTCTGGACGTTTTTCAATGGCAAAAATCAATGAATATTGTAAATGCACAAACAGTAATTTCTCCGCATTGCAAGGTGCAATTCTGAAATTTTTTGCTTTTTCCTGCTCCTCTTAGCATGATAAAGAAGATTCAAAGAGAGTGAGATGCCAGCTCCTTTCATTCAGTCAGTAGCTTCAATCATTTCTGGACGTTTTTCAATGGCAAAAATCAATGAATATTGTAAATGCACAAACAGTAATTTCTCCGCATTGCAAGGTGCAATTCTGAAATTTTTTGCTTTTTCCTGCTCCTCTTAGCATGATAAAGAAGATTCAAAGAGAGTGAGATGCCAGCTCCTTTCATTCAGTCAGTAGCTTCAAACATTTCTGGTATATGAATAACATGATGTTTTTCAATGGCAAAAATCAATGAATATTGTAAATGCACAAACAGTAATTTCTCCGCATTGCAAGGTGCAATTCTGAAATTTTTTGCTTTTTCCTGCTCCTCTTAGCATGATAAAGAAGATTCAAAGAGAGTGAGATGCCAGCTCCTTTCATTCAGTCAGTAGCTTCAATCATTTCTGGACGTTTTTCAATGGCAAAAATCAATGAATATTGTAAATGCACAAACAGTAATTTCTCCGCATTGCAAGGTGCAATTCTGAAATTTTTTGCTTTTTCCGGCTCCTCTTAGCATGATAAAGAAGATTCAAAGAGAGTGAGATGCCAGCTCCTTTCATTCAGTCAGTAGCTTCAATCATTTCTGGACGTTTTTCAATGGCAAAAATCAATGAATATTGTAAATGCACAAAGAGTAATTTCTCCACATTGCAAGGTGCAATTCTGAAATTTTTTGCTTTTTCCTGCTCCTCTTAGCATGATAAAGAAGATTCAAAGAGAGTGAGATGCCAGCTCCTTTCATTCAGTCAGTAGCTTCAAACATTTCTGGTATATGAATAACATGATGTTTTTCAATGGCAAAAATCAATGAATATTGTAAATGCACAAACAGTAATTTCTCCACATTGCAAGGTGCAATTCTGAAATTTTTTGCTTTTTCCTGCTCCTCTTAGCATGATAAAGAAGATTCAAAGAGAGTGAGATGCCAGCTCCTTTCATTCAGTCAGTAGCTTCAATCATTTCTGGACGTTTTTCAATGGCAAAAATCATTGAATATTGTAAATGCACAAACAGTAATTTCTCCGCATTGCAAGGTGCAATTCTGAAATTTTTTGCTTTTTCCTGCTCCTCTTAGCATGATAAAGAAGATTCAAAGAGAGTGAGATGCCAGCTCCTTTCATTCAGTCAGTAGCTTCAATCATTTCTGGTATATGAATAACATGATGTTTTTCAATGGCAAAAATCAATGAATATTGTAAATGCACAAACAGTAATTTCTCCGCATTGCAAGGTGCAATTCTGAAATTTTTTGCATTTTCCTGCTCCTCTTAGCATGATAAAGAAGATTCAAAGAGAGTGAGATGCCAGCTCCTTTCATTCAGTCAGTAGCTTCAATCATTTCTGGTCGTTTTTCAATGGCAAAAATCAATGAATATTGTAAATGCACAAACAGTAATTTCTCCGCATTGCAAGGTGCAATTCTGAAATTTTTTGCTTTTTCCTGCTCCTCTTAGCATGATAAACAAGATTCAAAGAGAGTGAGATGCCAGCTCCTTTCATTCAGTCAGTAGCTTCAATCATTTCTGGACGTTTTTCAATGGCAAAAATCAATGAATATTGTAAATGCACAAACAGTAATTTCTCCGCATTGCAAGGTGCAATTCTGAAATTTTTTGCTTTTTCCTGCTCCTCTTAGCATGATAAAGAAGATTCAAAGAGAGTGAGATGCCAGCTCCTTTCATTCAGTCAGTAGCTTCAAACATTTCTGGTATATGAATAACATGATGTTTTTCAATGGCAAAAATCAATGAATATTGTAAATGCACAAACAGTAATTTCTCCGCATTGCAAGGTGCAATTCTGAAATGTTTTGCTTTTTCCTGCTCCTCTTAGCATGATAAAGAAGATTCAAAGAGAGTGAGATGCCAGCTCTTTTCATTCAGTCAGTAGCTTCAATCATTTCTGGACGTTTTTCAATGGCAAAAATCAATGAATATTGTAAATGCACAAACAGTAATTTCTCCGCATTGCAAGGTGCAATTCTGAAATTTTTTGCTTTTTCCTGCTCCTCTTAGCATGATAAAGAAGATTCAAAGAGAGTGAGATGCCAGTTCCTTTCATTCAGTCAGTAGCTTCAATCATTTCTGGACGTTTTTCAATGGCAAAAATCAATGAATATTGTAAATGCACAAAGAGTAATTTCTCCGCATTGCAAGGTGCAATTCTGAAATTTTTTGCTTTTTCCTGCTCCTCTTAGCATGATAAAGAAGATTCAAAGAGAGTGAGATGCCAGCTCCTTTCATTCAGTCAGTAGCTTCAAACATTTCTGGTATATGAATAACATGATGTTTTTCAATGGCAAAAATCAATGAATATTGTAAATGCACAAACAGTAATTTCTCCGCATTGCAAGGTGCAATTCTGAAATTTTTTGCTATTTCCTGCTTCTCAGCATGATAAAGAAGATTCAAAGAGAGTGAGATGCCAGCTCCTTTCATTCAGTCAGTAGCTTCAATCATTTCTGGACGTTTTTCAATGGCAAAAATCATTGAATATTGTAAATGCACAAACAGTAATTTCTCCGCATTGCAAGGTGCAATTCTGAAATTTTTTGCTTTTTCCTGCTCCTCTTAGCATGATAAACAAGATACAAAGAGAGTGAGATGCCAGCTCCTTTCATTCAGTCAGTAGCTTCAATCATTTCTGGACGTTTTTCAATGGCAAAAATCAATGAATATTGTAAATGCACAAACTAATTTCTCCGCATTGCAAGGTGCAATTCTGAAATTTTTTACTTTTTCCTGCTCCTCTTAGCATGATAAAGAAGATTCAAAGAGAGTGAGATGCCAGCTCCTTTCATTCAGTCAGTAGCTTCAAACATTTCTGGTATATGAATAACATGATGTTTTTCAATGGCAAAAATCAATGAATATTGTAAATGCACAAACAGTAATTTCTCCGCATTGCAAGGTGCAATTCTGAAATGTTTTGCTTTTTCCTGCTCCTCTTAGCATGATAAAGAAGATTCAAAGAGAGTGAGATGCCAGCTCTTTTCATTCAGTCAGTAGCTTCAATCATTTCTGGATGTTTTTCAATGGCAAAAATCAATGAATATTGTAAATGCACAAACAGTAATTTCTCCGCATTGCAAGGTGCAATTCTGAAATTTTTTGCTTTTTCCTGCTCCTCTTAGCATGATAAAGAAGATTCAAAGAGAGTGAGATGCCAGCTCCTTTCATTCAGTCAGTAGCTTCAATCATTTCTGGTATATGAATAACATGATGTTTTTCAATGGCAAAAATCAATGAATATTGTAAATGCACAAACAGTAATTTCTCCGGATTGCAAGGTGCAATTCTGAAATTTTTTGCTTTTTCCTGCTCCTCTTAGCATGATAAAGAAGATTCAAAGAGAGTGAGATGCCAGCTCCTTTCATTCAGTCAGTAGCTTCAATCATTTCTGGACGTTTTTCAATGGCAAAAATCAATGAATATTGTAAATGCACAAACAGTAATTTCTCCGCATTGCAAGGTGCAATTCTGAAATTTTTTGCTTTTTCCTGCTCCTCTTAGCATGATAAACAAGATTCAAAGAGAGTGAGATGCCAGCTCCTTTCATTCAGTCAGTAGCTTCAATCATTTCTGGACGTTTTTCAATGGCAAAAATCAATGAATATTGTAAATGCACAAACAGTAATTTCTCCGCATTGCAAGGTGCAATTCTGAAATTTTTTGCTTTTTCCTGCTCCTCTTAGCATGATAAAGAAGATTCAAAGAGAGTGAGATGCCAGCTCCTTTCATTCAGTCAGTAGCTTCAAACATTTCTGGTATATGAATAACATGATGTTTTTCAATGGCAAAAATCAATGAATATTGTAAATGCACAAACAGTAATTTCTCCGCATTGCAAGGTGCAATTCTGAAATGTTTTGCTTTTTCCTGCTCCTCTTAGCATGATAAAGAAGATTCAAAGAGAGTGAGATGCCAGCTCTTTTCATTCAGTCAGTAGCTTCAATCATTTCTGGACGTTTTTCAATGGCAAAAATCAATGAATATTGTAAATGCACAAACAGTAATTTCTCCGCATTGCAAGGTGCAATTCTGAAATTTTTTGCTTTTTCCTGCTCCTCTTAGCATGATAAAGAAGATTCAAAGAGAGTGAGATGCCAGTTCCTTTCATTCAGTCAGTAGCTTCAATCATTTCTGGACGTTTTTCAATGGCAAAAATCAATGAATATTGTAAATGCACAAAGAGTAATTTCTCCGCATTGCAAGGTGCAATTCTGAAATTTTTTGCTTTTTCCTGCTCCTCTTAGCATGATAAAGAAGATTCAAAGAGAGTGAGATGCCAGCTCCTTTCATTCAGTCAGTAGCTTCAAACATTTCTGGTATATGAATAACATGATGTTTTTCAATGGCAAAAATCAATGAATATTGTAAATGCACAAACAGTAATTTCTCCGCATTGCAAGGTGCAATTCTGAAATGTTTTGCTTTTTCCTGCTCCTCTTAGCATGATAAAGAAGATTCAAAGAGAGTGAGATGCCAGCTCTTTTCATTCAGTTAGTAGCTTCAATCATTTCTGGACGTTTTTCAATGGCAAAAATCAATGAATATTGTAAATGCACAAACAGTAATTTCTCCGCATTGCAAGGTGCAATTCTGAAATTTTTTGCTTTTTCCTGCTCCTCTTAGCATGATAAAGAAGATTCAAAGAGAGTGAGATGCCAGCTCCTTTCATTCAGTCAGTAGCTTCAATCATTTCAGGACGTTTTTCAATGGCAAAAATCAATGAATATTGTAAATGCACAAAGAGTAATTTCTCCGCATTGCAAGGTGCAATTCTGAAATTTTTTGCTTTTTCCTGCTCCTCTTAGCATGATAAAGAAGATTCAAAGAGAGTGAGATGCCAGCTCCTTTCATTCAGTCAGTAGCTTCAAACATTTCTGGTATATGAATAACATGATGTTTTTCAATGGCAAAAATCAATGAATATTGTAAATGCACAAACAGTAATTTCTCCGCATTGCAAGGTGCAATTCTGAAATTTTTTGCTTTTTCCTGCTCCTCAGCATGATAAAGAAGATTCAAAGAGAGTGAGATGCCAGCTCCTTTCATTCAGTCAGTAGCTTCAATCATTTCTGGACGTTTTTCAATGGCAAAAATCATTGAATATTGTAAATGCACAAACAGTAATTTCTCCGCATTGCAAGGTGCAATTCTGAAATTTTTTGCTTTTTCCTGCTCCTCTTAGCATGATAAACAAGATTCAAAGAGAGTGAGATCCCAGCTCCTTTCATTCAGTCAGTAGCTTCAATCATTTCTGGACGTTTTTCAATGGCAAAAATCAATGAATATTGTAAATGCACAAACTAATTTCTCCGCATTGCAAGGTGCAATTCTGAAATTTTTTGCTTTTTCCTGCTCCTCTTAGCATGATAAAGAAGATTCAAAGAGAGTGAGATGCCAGCTCCTTTCATTCAGTCAGTAGCTTCAAACATTTCTGGTATATGAATAACATGATGTTTTTCAATGGCAAAAATCAATGAATATTGTAAATGCACAAACAGTAATTTCTCCGCATTGCAAGGTGCAATTCTGAAATTTTTTGCTTTTTCCTGCTCCTCTTAGCATGATAAGGAAGATTCAAAGAGAGTGAGATGCCAGCTCCTTTCATTCAGTCAGTAGCTTCAATCATTTCTGGACGTTTTTCAATGGCAAAAATCAATGAATATTGTAAATGCACAAACAGTAATTTCTCCGCATTGCAAGGTGCAATTCTGAAATTTTTTGCTTTTTCCTGCTCCTCTAAGCATGATAAAGAAGATTCAAAGAGAGTGAGATGCCAGCTCCTTTCATTCAGTCAGTAGCTTCAAACATTTCTGGTATATGAATAACATGATGTTTTTCAATGGCAAAAATCAATGAATATTGTAAATGCACAAACAGTAATTTCTCCGCATTGCAAGGTGCAATTCTGAAATTTTTTGCTTTTTCCTGCTCCTCTTAGCATGATAAAGAAGATTCAAAGAGAGTGAGATGCCAGCTCCTTTCATTCAGTAAGTAGCTTCAATCATTTCTGGACGTTTTTCAATGGCAAAAATCAATGAATATTGTAAATGCACAAACAGTAATTTCTCCGCATTGCAAGGTGCAATTCTGAAATTTTTTGCTTTTTCCTGCTCCTCTTAGCATGATAAACAAGATTCAAAGAGAGTGAGATGCCAGCTCCTTTCATTCAGTCAGTAGCTTCAATCATTTCTGGACGTTTTTCAATGGCAAAAATCAATGAATATTGTAAATGCACAAACAGTAATTTCTCCGCATTGCAAGGTGCAATTCTGAAATTTTTTGCTTTTTTCTGCTCCTCTTAGCATGATAAAGAAGATTCAAAGAGAGTGAGATGCCAGCTCCTTTCATTCAGTCAGTAGCTTCAAACATTTCTGGTATATGAATAACATGATGTTTTTCAATGGCAAAAATCAATGAATATTGTAAATGCACAAACAGTAATTTCTCCGCATTGCAAGGTGCAATTCTGAAATTTTTTGCTTTTTCCTGCTCCTCTTAGCATGATAAAGAAGATTCAAAGAGAGTGAGATGCCAGCTCCTTTCATTCAGTCAGTAGCTTCAATCATTTCTGGACGTTTTTCAATGGCAAAAATCAATGAATATTGTAAATGCACAAACAGTAATTTCTCCGCATTGCAAGGTGCAATTCTGAAATTTTTTGCTTTTTCCTGCTCCTCTTAGCAAGATGAACAAGATTCAAAGAGAGTGAGATGCCAGCTCCTTTCATTCAGTCAGTAGCTTCAATCATTTCTGGACGTTTTTCAATGGCAAAAATCAATGAATATTGTAAATGCACAAACAGTAATTTCTCCGCATTGCAAGGTGCAATTCTGAAATTTTTTGCTTTTTCCTGCTCCTCTTAGCATGATAAAGAAGATTCAAAGAGAGTGAGATGCCAGCTCCTTTCATTCAGTCAGTAGCTTCAATCATTTCTGGACGTTTTTCAATGGCAAAAATCAATGAATATTGTAAATGCACAAACAGTAATTTCTCCGCATTGCAAGGTGCAATTCTGAAATTTTTTGCTTTTTCCTGCTCCTCTTAGCATGATAAAGAAGATTCAAAGAGAGTGAGATGCCAGCTCCTTTCATTCAGTCAGTAGCTTCAATCATTTCTGGACGTTTTTCAATGGCAAAATCAATGAATATTGTAAATGCACAAACAGTAATTTCTCCGCATTGCAAGGTGCAATTCTGAAATTTTTTGCTTTTTCCTGCTCCTCTTAGCATGATAAAGAAGATTCAAAGAGAGTGAGATGCCAGCTCCTTTCATTCAGTCAGTAGCTTCAAACATTTCTGGTATATGAATAACATGATGTTTTTCAATGGCAAAAATCAATGAATATTGTAAATGCACAAACAGTAATTTCTCCGCATTGCAAGGTGCAATTCTGAAATTTTTTGCTTTTTCCTGCTCCTCTAAGCATGATAAAGAAGATTCAAAGAGAGTGAGATGCCAGCTCCTTTCATTCAGTCAGTAGCTTCAATCATTTCTGGACGTTTTTCAATGGCAAAAATCAATGAATATTGTAAATGCACAAACAGTAATTTCTCCGCATTGCAAGGTGCAATTCTGAAATTTTTTGCTTTTTCCTGCTCCTCTTAGCATGATAAACAAGATTCAAAGAGAGTGAGATGCCAGCTCCTTTCATTCAGTCAGTAGCTTCAATCATTTCTGGACGTTTTTCAATGGCAAAAATCAATGAATATTGTAAATGCACAAACTAATTTCTCCGCATTGCAAGGTGCAATTCTGAAATTTTTTGCTTTTTCCTGCTCCTCTTAGCATGATAAAGAAGATTCAAAGAGAGTGAGATGCCAGCTCCTTTCATTCAGTCAGTAGCTTCAAACATTTCTGGTATATGAATAACATGATGTTTTTCAATGGCAAAAATCAATGAATATTGTAAATGCACAAACAGTAATTTCTCCGCATTGCAAGGTGCAATTCTGAAATTTTTTGCTTTTTCCTGCTCCTCTTAGCATGATAAGGAAGATTCAAAGAGAGTGAGATGCCAGCTCCTTTCATTCAGTCAGTAGCTTCAATCATTTCTGGACGTTTTTCAATGGCAAAAATCATTGAATATTGTAAATGCACAAACAGTAATTTCTCCGCATTGCAAGGTGCAATTCTGAAATTTTTTGCTTTTTCCTGCTCCTCTTAGCATGATAAACAAGATTCAAAGAGAGTGAGATGCCAGCTCCTTTCATTCAGTCAGTAGCTTCAATCATTTCTGGACGTTTTTCAATGGCAAAAATCAATGAATATTGTAAATGCACAAACTAATTTCTCCGCATTGCAAGGTGCAATTCTGAAATTTTTTGCTTTTTCCTGCTCCTCTTAGCATGATAAAGAAGATTCAAAGAGAGTGAGATGCCAGCTCCTTTCATTCAGTCAGTAGCTTCAAACATTTCTGGTATATGAATAACATGATGTTTTTCAATGGCAAAAATCAATGAATATTGTAAATGCACAAACAGTAATTTCTCCGCATTGCAAGGTGCAATTCTGAAATTTTTTGCTTTTTCCTGCTCCTCTTAGCATGATAAGGAAGATTCAAAGAGAGTGAGATGCCAGCTCCTTTCATTCAGTCAGTAGCTTCAATCATTTCTGGACGTTTTTCAATGGCAAAAATCAATGAATATTGTAAATGCACAAACAGTAATTTCTCCGCATTGCAAGGTGCAATTCTGAAATTTTTTGCTTTTTCCTGCTCCTCTAAGCATGATAAAGAAGATTCAAAGAGAGTGAGATGCCAGCTCCTTTCATTCAGTCAGTAGCTTCAAACATTTCTGGTATATGAATAACATGATGTTTTTCAATGGCAAAAATCAATGAATATTGTAAATGCACAAACAGTAATTTCTCCGCATTGCAAGGTGCAATTCTGAAATTTTTTGCTTTTTCCTGCTCCTCTTAGCATGATAAAGAAGATTCAAAGAGAGTGAGATGCCAGCTCCTTTCATTCAGTAAGTAGCTTCAATCATTTCTGGACGTTTTTCAATGGCAAAAATCAATGAATATTGTAAATGCAAAAACAGTAATTTCTCCGCATTGCAAGGTGCAATTCTGAAATTTTTTGCTTTTTCCTGCTCCTCTTAGCATGATAAACAAGATTCAAAGAGAGTGAGATGCCAGCTCCTTTCATTCAGTCAGTAGCTTCAATCATTTCTGGACGTTTTTCAATGGCAAAAATCAATGAATATTGTAAATGCACAAACAGTAATTTCTCCGCATTGCAAGGTGCAATTCTGAAATTTTTTGCTTTTTTCTGCTCCTCTTAGCATGATAAAGAAGATTCAAAGAGAGTGAGATGCCAGCTCCTTTCATTCAGTCAGTAGCTTCAAACATTTCTGGTATATGAATAACATGATGTTTTTCAATGGCAAAAATCAATGAATATTGTAAATGCACAAACAGTAATTTCTCCGCATTGCAAGGTGCAATTCTGAAATTTTTTGCTTTTTCCTGCTCCTCTTAGCATGATAAAGAAGATTCAAAGAGAGTGAGATGCCAGCTCCTTTCATTCAGTCAGTAGCTTCAATCATTTCTGGACGTTTTTCAATGGCAAAAATCAATGAATATTGTAAATGCACAAACAGTAATTTCTCCGCATTGCAAGGTGCAATTCTGAAATTTTTTGCTTTTTCCTGCTCCTCTTAGCAAGATGAACAAGATTCAAAGAGAGTGAGATGCCAGCTCCTTTCATTCAGTCAGTAGCTTCAATCATTTCTGGACGTTTTTCAATGGCAAAAATCAATGAATATTGTAAATGCACAAACAGTAATTTCTCCGCATTGCAAGGTGCAATTCTGAAATTTTTTGCTTTTTCCTGCTCCTCTTAGCATGATAAAGAAGATTCAAAGAGAGTGAGATGCCAGCTCCTTTCATTCAGTCAGTAGCTTCAATCATTTCTGGACGTTTTTCAATGGCAAAAATCAATGAATATTGTAAATGCACAAACAGTAATTTCTCCGCATTGCAAGGTGCAATTCTGAAATTTTTTGCTTTTTCCTGCTCCTCTTAGCATGATAAAGAAGATTCAAAGAGAGTGAGATGCCAGCTCCTTTCATTCAGTCAGTAGCTTCAATCATTTCTGGACGTTTTTCAATGGCAAAATCAATGAATATTGTAAATGCACAAACAGTAATTTCTCCGCATTGCAAGGTGCAATTCTGAAATTTTTTGCTTTTTCCTGCTCCTCTTAGCATGATAAAGAAGATTCAAAGAGAGTGAGATGCCAGCTCCTTTCATTCAGTCAGTAGCTTCAAACATTTCTGGTATATGAATAACATGATGTTTTTCAATGGCAAAAATCAATGAATATTGTAAATGCACAAACAGTAATTTCTCCGCATTGCAAGGTGCAATTCTGAAATTTTTTGCTTTTTCCTGCTCCTCTAAGCATGATAAAGAAGATTCAAAGAGAGTGAGATGCCAGCTCCTTTCATTCAGTCAGTAGCTTCAATCATTTCTGGACGTTTTTCAATGGCAAAAATCAATGAATATTGTAAATGCACAAACAGTAATTTCTCCGCATTGCAAGGTGCAATTCTGAAATTTTTTGCTTTTTCCTGCTCCTCTTAGCATGATAAAGAAGATTCAAAGAGAGTGAGATGCCAGCTCCTTTCATTCAGTCAGTAGCTTCAATCATTTCTGGACGTTTTTCAATGGCAAAAATCAATGAATATTGTAAATGCACAAACTAATTTCTCCGCATTGCAAGGTGCAATTCTGAAATTTTTTGCTTTTTCCTGCTCCTCTTAGCATGATAAAGAAGATTCAAAGAGAGTGAGATGCCAGCTCCTTTCATTCAGTCAGTAGCTTCAAACATTTCTGGTATATGAATAACATGATGTTTTTCAATGGCAAAAATCAATGAATATTGTAAATGCACAAACAGTAATTTCTCCGCATTGCAAGGTGCAATTCTGAAATTTTTTGCTTTTTCCTGCTCCTCTTAGCATGATAAGGAAGATTCAAAGAGAGTGAGATGCCAGCTCCTTTCATTCAGTCAGTAGCTTCAATCATTTCTGGACGTTTTTCAATGGCAAAAATCAATGAATATTGTAAATGCACAAACAGTAATTTCTCCGCATTGCAAGGTGCAATTCTGAAATTTTTTGCTTTTTCCTGCTCCTCTAAGCATGATAAAGAAGATTCAAAGAGAGTGAGATGCCAGCTCCTTTCATTCAGTCAGTAGCTTCAAACATTTCTGGTATATGAATAACATGATGTTTTTCAATGGCAAAAATCAATGAATATTGTAAATGCACAAACAGTAATTTCTCCGCATTGCAAGGTGCAATTCTGAAATTTTTTGCTTTTTCCTGCTCCTCTTAGCATGATAAACAAGATTCAAAGAGAGTGAGATGCCAGCTCCTTTCATTCAGTCAGTAGCTTCAATCATTTCTGGACGTTTTTCAATGGCAAAAATTAATGAATATTGTAAATGCACAAACAGTAATTTCTCCGCATTGCAAGGTGCAATTCTGAAATTTTTTGCTTTTTTCTGCTCCTCTTAGCATGATAAAGAAGATTCAAAGAGAGTGAGATGCCAGCTCCTTTCATTCAGTCAGTAGCTTCAAACATTTCTGGTATATGAATAACATGATGTTTTTCAATGGCAAAAATCAATGAATATTGTAAATGCACAAACAGTAATTTCTCCGCATTGCAAGGTGCAATTCTGAAATTTTTTGCTTTTTCCTGCTCCTCTTAGCATGATAAAGAAGATTCAAAGAGAGTGAGATGCCAGCTCCTTTCATTCAGTCAGTAGCTTCAATCATTTCTGGACGTTTTTCAATGGCAAAAATCAATGAATATTGTAAATGCACAAACAGTAATTTCTCCGCATTGCAAGGTGCAATTCTGAAATTTTTTGCTTTTTCCTGCTCCTCTTAGCAAGATGAACAAGATTCAAAGAGAGTGAGATGCCAGCTCCTTTCATTCAGTCAGTAGCTTCAATCATTTCTGGACGTTTTTCAATGGCAAAAATCAATGAATATTGTAAATGCACAAACAGTAATTTCTCCGCATTGCAAGGTGCAATTCTGAAATTTTTTGCTTTTTCCTGCTCCTCTTAGCATGATAAAGAAGATTCAAAGAGAGTGAGATGCCAGCTCCTTTCATTCAGTCAGTAGCTTCAATCATTTCTGGACGTTTTTCAATGGCAAAAATCAATGAATATTGTAAATGCACAAACAGTAATTTCTCCGCATTGCAAGGTGCAATTCTGAAATTTTTTGCTTTTTCCTGCTCCTCTTAGCATGATAAAGAAGATTCAAAGAGATTGAGATGCCAGCTCCTTTCATTCAGTCAGTAGCTTCAATCATTTCTGGACGTTTTTCAATGGCAAAATCAATGAATATTGTAAATGCACAAACAGTAATTTCTCCGCATTGCAAGGTGCAATTCTGAAATTTTTTGCTTTTTCCTGCTCCTCTTAGCATGATAAAGAAGATTCAAAGAGAGTGAGATGCCAGCTCCTTTCATTCAGTCAGTAGCTTCAAACATTTCTGGTATATGAATAACATGATGTTTTTCAATGGCAAAAATCAATGAATATTGTAAATGCACAAACAGTAATTTCTCCGCATTGCAAGGTGCAATTCTGAAATTTTTTGCTTTTTCCTGCTCCTCTAAGCATGATAAAGAAGATTCAAAGAGAGTGAGATGCCAGCTCCTTTCATTCAGTCAGTAGCTTCAATCATTTCTGGACGTTTTTCAATGGCAAAAATCAATGAATATTGTAAATGCACAAACAGTAATTTCTCCGCATTGCAAGGTGCAATTCTGAAATTTTTTGCTTTTTCCTGCTCCTCTTAGCATGATAAACAAGATTCAAAGAGAATGAGATGCCAGCTCCTTTCATTCAGTCAGTAGCTTCAATCATTTCTGGACGTTTTTCAATGGCAAAAATCAATGAATATTGTAAATGCACAAACAGTAATTTCTCCGCATTGCAAGGTGCAATTCTGAAATTTTTTGCTTTTTCCTGCTCCTCTTAGCATGATAAAGAAGATTCAAAGAGAGTGAGATGCCAGCTCCTTTCATTCAGTCAGTAGCTTCAAACATTTCTGGTATATGAATAACATGATGTTTTTCAATGGCAAAAATCAATGAATATTGTAAATGCACAAACAGTAATTTCTCCGCATTGCAAGGTGCAATTCTGAAATTTTTTGCTTTTTCCTGCTCCTCTTAGCATGATAAACAAGATTCAAAGAGAGTGAGATGCCAGCTCCTTTCATTCAGTCAGTAGCTTCAATCATTTCTGGACGTTTTTCAATGGCAAAAATCAATGAATATTGTAAATGCACAAACAGTAATTTCTCCGCATTGCAAGGTGCAATTCTGAAATTTTTTGCTTTTTCCTGCTCCTCTTAGCATGATAAAGAAGATTCAAAGAGAGTGAGATGCCAGCTCCTTTCATTCAGTCAGTAGCTTCAAACATTTCTGGTATATGAATAACATGATGTTTTTCAATGGCAAAAATCAATGAATATTGTAAATGCACAAACAGTAATTTCTCCGCATTGAAAGGTGCAATTCTGAAATTTTTTGCTTTTTCCTGCTCCTCTTAGCATGATAAAGAAGATTCAAAGAGAGTGAGATGCCAGCTCCTTTCATTCAGTCAGTAGCTTCAATCATTTCTGGACGTTTTTCAATGGCAAAAATCAATGAATATTGTAAATGCACAAACAGTAATTTCTCCGCATTGCAAGGTGCAATTCTGAAATTTTTTGCTTTTTCCTGCTCCTCTTAGCATGATAAACAAGATTCAAAGAGAGTGAGATGCCAGCTCCTTTCATTCAGTCAGTAGCTTCAATCATTTCTGGACGTTTTTCAATGGCAAAAATCAATGAATATTGTAAATGCACAAACAGTAATTTCTCCGCATTGCAAGGTGCAATTCTGAATTTTTTTGCTTTTTCCTGCTCCTCTTAGCATGATAAAGAAGATTCAAAGAGAGTGAGATGCCAGCTCCTTTCATTCAGTCAGTAGCTTCAATCATTTCTGGACGTTTTTCAATGGCAAAAATCAATGAATATTGTAAATGCACAAACAGTAATTTCTCCGCATTGCAAGGTGCAATTCTGAAATTTTTTGCTTTTTCCTGCTCCTCTTAGCAAGATAAACAAGATTCAAAGAGAGTGAGATGCCAGCTCCTTTCATTCAGTCAGTAGCTTCAATCATTTCTGGACGTTTTTCAATGGCAAAAATCAATGAATATTGTAAATGCACAAACAGTAATTTCTCCGCATTGCAAGGTGCAATTCTGAAATTTTTTGCTTTTTCCTGCTCCTCTTAGCATGATAAAGAAGATTCAAAGAGAGTGAGATGCCAGCTCCTTTCATTCAGTCAGTAGCTTCAATCATTTCTGGACGTTTTTCAATGGCAAAAATCAATGAATATTGTAAATGCACAAACAGTAATTTCTCCGCATTGCAAGGTGCAATTCTGAAATTTTTTGCTTTTTCCTGCTCCTCTTAGCATGATAAAGAAGATTCAAAGAGAGTGAGATGCCAGCTCCTTTCATTCAGTCAGTAGCTTCAAACATTTCTGGTATATGAATAACATGATGTTTTTCAATGGCAAAAATCAATGAATATTGTAAATGCACAAACAGTAATTTCTCCGCATTGCAAGGTGCAATTCTGAAATTTTTTGCTTTTTCCTGCTCCTCTTAGCATGATAAACAAGATTCAAAGAGAATGAGATGCCAGCTCCTTTCATTCAGTCAGTAGCTTCAATCATTTCTGGACGTTTTTCAATGGCAAAAATCAATGAATATTGTAAATGCACAAACAGTAATTTCTCCGCATTGCAAGGTGCAATTCTGAAATTTTTTGCTTTTTCCTGCTCCTCTTAGCATGATAAAGAAGATTCAAAGAGAGTGAGATGCCAGCTCCTTTCATTCAGTCAGTAGCTTCAAACATTTCTGGTATATGAATAACATGATGTTTTTCAATGGCAAAAATCAATGAATATTGTAAATGCACAAACAGTAATTTCTCCGCATTGCAAGGTGCAATTCTGAAATTTTTTGCTTTTTCCTGCTCCTCTTAGCATGATAAAGAAGATTCAAAGAGAGTGAGATGCCAGCTCCTTTCATTCAGTCAGTAGCTTCAATCATTTCTGGACGTTTTTCAATGGCAAAAATCAATGAATATTGTAAATGCACAAACAGTAATTTCTCCGCATTGCAAGGTGCAATTCTGAAATTTTTTGCTTTTTCCTGCTCCTCTTAGCATGATAAAGAAGATTCAAAGATAGTGAGATGCCAGCTCCTTTCATTCAGTCAGTAGCTTCAAACATTTCTGGTATATGAATAACATGATGTTTTTCAATGGCAAAAATCAATGAATATTGTAAATGCACAAACAGTAATTTCTCCGCATTGCAAGGTGCAATTTTGAAATTTTTTGCTTTTTCCTGCTCCTCTTAGCATGATAAAGAAGATTCAAAGAGAGTGAGATGCCAGCTCCTTTCATTCAGTCAGTAGCTTCAATCATTTCTGGACGTTTTTCAATGGCAAAAATCAATGAATATTGTAAATGCACAAACAGTAATTTCTCCGCATTGCAAGGTGCAATTCTGAAATTTTTTGCTTTTTCCTGCTCCTCTTAGCATGATAAACAAGATTCAAAGAGAGTGAGATGCCAGCTCCTTTCATTCAGTCAGTAGCTTCAATCATTTCTGGATGTTTTTCAATGGCAAAAATCAATGAATATTGTAAATGCACAAACAGTAATTTCTCCGCATTGCAAGGTGCAATTCTGAAATTTTTTGCTTTTTTCTGCTCCTCTTAGCATGATAAAGAAGATTCAAAGAGAGTGAGATGCCAGCTCCTTTCATTCAGTCAGTAGCTTCAAACATTTCTGGTATATGAATAACATGATGTTTTTCAATGGCAAAAATCAATGAATATTGTAAATGCACAAACAGTAATTTCTCCGCATTGCAAGGTGCAATTCTGAAATTTTTTGCTTTTTCCTGCTCCTCTTAGCATGATAAAGAAGATTCAAAGAGAGTGAGATGCCAGCTCCTTTCATTCAGTCAGTAGCTTCAAACATTTCTGGTATATGAATAACATGATGTTTTTCAATGGCAAAAATCAATGAATATTGTAAATGCACAAACAGTAATTTCTCCGCATTGCAAGGTGCAATTCTGAAATTTTTTGCTTTTTCCTGCTCCTCTTAGCATGATAAAGAAGATTCAAAGAGAGTGAGATGCCAGCTCCTTTCATTCAGTCAGTAGCTTCAATCATTTCTGGACGTTTTTCAATGGCAAAAATCATTGAATATTGTAAATGCACAAACAGTAATTTCTCCGCATTGCAAGGTGCAATTCTGAAATTTTTTGCTTTTTCCTGCTCCTCTTAGCATGATAAACAAGATTCAAAGAGAGTGAGATGCCAGCTCCTTTCATTCAGTCAGTAGCTTCAATCATTTCTGGACGTTTTTCAATGGCAAAAATCAATGAATATTGTAAATGCACAAACAGTAATTTCTCCGCATTGCAAGGTGCAATTCTGAAATTTTTTGCTTTTTTCTGCTCCTCTTAGCATGATAAAGAAGATTCAAAGAGAGTGAGATGCCAGCTCCTTTCATTCAGTCAGTAGCTTCAAACATTTCTGGTATATGAATAACATGATGTTTTTCAATGGCAAAAATCAATGAATATTGTAAATGCACAAACAGTAATTTCTCCGCATTGCAAGGTGCAATTCTGAATTTTTTTGCTTTTTCCTGCTCCTCTTAGCATGATAAAGAAGATTCAAAGAGAGTGAGATGCCAGCTCCTTTCATTCAGTCAGTAGCTTCAATCATTTCTGGACGTTTTTCAATGGCAAAAATCAATGAATATTGTAAATGCACAAACAGTAATTTCTCCGCATTGCAAGGTGCAATTCTGAAATTTTTTGCTTTTTCCTGCTCCTCTTAGCAAGATAAACAAGATTCAAAGAGAGTGAGATGCCAGCTCCTTTCATTCAGTCAGTAGCTTCAATCATTTCTGGACGTTTTTCAATGGCAAAAATCAATGAATATTGTAAATGCACAAACAGTAATTTCTCCGCATTGCAAGGTGCAATTCTGAAATTTTTTGCTTTTTCCTGCTCCTCTTAGCATGATAAAGAAGATTCAAAGAGAGTGAGATGCCAGCTCCTTTCATTCAGTCAGTAGCTTCAATCATTTCTGGACGTTTTTCAATGGCAAAAATCAATGAATATTGTAAATGCACAAACAGTAATTTCTCCGCATTGCAAGGTGCAATTCTGAATTTTTTTGCTTTTTCCTGCTCCTCTTAGCATGATAAAGAAGATTCAAAGAGAGTGAGATGCCAGCTCCTTTCATTCAGTCAGTAGCTTCAATCATTTCTGGACGTTTTTCAATGGCAAAATCAATGAATATTGTAAATGCACAAACAGTAATTTCTCCGCATTGCAAGGTGCAATTCTGAAATTTTTTGCTTTTTCCTGCTCCTATTAGCATGATAAAGAAGATTCAAAGAGAGTGAGATGCCAGCTCCTTTCATTCAGTCAGTAGCTTCAAACATTTCTGGTATATGAATAACATGATGTTTTTCAATGGCAAAAATCAATGAATATTGTAAATGCACAAACAGTAATTTCTCCGCATTGCAAGGTGCAATTCTGAAATTTTTTGCTTTTTCCTGCTCCTCTTAGCATGATAAACAAGATTCAAAGAGAATGAGATGCCAGCTCCTTTCATTCAGTCAGTAGCTTCAATCATTTCTGGACGTTTTTCAATGGCAAAAATCAATGAATATTGTAAATGCACAAACAGTAATTTCTCCGCATTGCAAGGTGCAATTCTGAAATTTTTTGCTTTTTCCTGCTCCTCTTAGCATGATAAAGAAGATTCAAAGAGAGTGAGATGCCAGCTCCTTTCATTCAGTCAGTAGCTTCAAACATTTCTGGTATATGAATAACATGATGTTTTTCAATGGCAAAAATCAATGAATATTGTAAATGCACAAACAGTAATTTCTCCGCATTGCAAGGTGCAATTCTGAAATTTTTTGCTTTTTCCTGCTCCTCTTAGCATGATAAAGAAGATTCAAAGAGAGTGAGATGCCAGCTCCTTTCATTCAGTCAGTAGTTTCAATCATTTCTGGACGTTTTTCAATGGCAAAAATCAATGAATATTGTAAATGCACAAACAGTAATTTCTCCGCATTGCAAGGTGCAATTCTGAAATTTTTTGCTTTTTCCTGCTCCTCTTAGCATGATAAAGAAGATTCAAAGATAGTGAGATGCCAGCTCCTTTCATTCAGTCAGTAGCTTCAAACATTTCTGGTATATGAATAACATGATGTTTTTCAATGGCAAAAATCAATGAATATTGTAAATGCACAAACAGTAATTTCTCCGCATTGCAAGGTGCAATTTTGAAATTTTTTGCTTTTTCCTGCTCCTCTTAGCATGATAAAGAAGATTCAAAGAGAGTGAGATGCCAGCTCCTTTCATTCAGTCAGTAGCTTCAATCATTTCTGGACGTTTTTCAATGGCAAAAATCAATGAATATTGTAAATGCACAAACAGTAATTTCTCCGCATTGCAAGGTGCAATTCTGAAATTTTTTGCTTTTTCCTGCTCCTCTTAGCATGATAAACAAGATTCAAAGAGAGTGAGATGCCAGCTCCTTTCATTCAGTCAGTAGCTTCAATCATTTCTGGATGTTTTTCAATGGCAAAAATCAATGAATATTGTAAATGCACAAACAGTAATTTCTCCGCATTGCAAGGTGCAATTCTGAAATTTTTTGCTTTTTTCTGCTCCTCTTAGCATGATAAAGAAGATTCAAAGAGAGTGAGATGCCAGCTCCTTTCATTCAGTCAGTAGCTTCAAACATTTCTGGTATATGAATAACATGATGTTTTTCAATGGCAAAAATCAATGAATATTGTAAATGCACAAACAGTAATTTCTCCGCATTGCAAGGTGCAATTCTGAAATTTTTTGCTTTTTCCTGCTCCTCTTAGCATGATAAAGAAGATTCAAAGAGAGTGAGATGCCAGCTCCTTTCATTCAGTCAGTAGCTTCAAACATTTCTGGTATATGAATAACATGATGTTTTTCAATGGCAAAAATCAATGAATATTGTAAATGCACAAACAGTAATTTCTCCGCATTGCAAGGTGCAATTCTGAAATTTTTTGCTTTTTCCTGCTCCTCTTAGCATGATAAAGAAGATTCAAAGAGAGTGAGATGCCAGCTCCTTTCATTCAGTCAGTAGCTTCAAACATTTCTGGTATATGAATAACATGATGTTTTTCAATGGCAAAAATCAATGAATATTGTAAATGCACAAACAGTAATTTCTCCGCATTGCAAGGTGCAATTCTGAAATTTTTTGCTTTTTCCTGCTCCTCTTAGCATGATAAAGAAGATTCAAAGAGAGTGAGATGCCAGCTCCTTTCATTCAGTCAGTAGCTTCAATCATTTCTGGACGTTTTTCAATGGCAAAAATCATTGAATATTGTAAATGCACAAACAGTAATTTCTCCGCATTGCAAGGTGCAATTCTGAAATTTTTTGCTTTTTCCTGCTCCTCTTAGCATGATAAACAAGATTCAAAGAGAGTGAGATGCCAGCTCCTTTCATTCAGTCAGTAGCTTCAATCATTTCTGGACGTTTTTCAATGGCAAAAATCAACGAATATTGTAAATGCACAAACAGTAATTTCTCCGCATTGCAAGGTGCAATTCTGAAATTTTTTGCTTTTTTCTGCTCCTCTTAGCATGATAAAGAAGATTCAAAGAGAGTGAGATGCCAGCTCCTTTCATTCAGTCAGTAGCTTCAAACATTTCTGGTATATGAATAACATGATGTTTTTCAATGGCAAAAATCAATGAATATTGTAAATGCACAAACAGTAATTTCTACGCATTGCAAGGTGCAATTCTGAATTTTTTTGCTTTTTCCTGCTCCTCTTAGCATGATAAAGAAGATTCAAAGAGAGTGAGATGCCAGCTCCTTTCATTCAGTCAGTAGCTTCAATCATTTCTGGACGTTTTTCAATGGCAAAAATCAATGAATATTGTAAATGCACAAACAGTAATTTCTCCGCATTGCAAGGTGCAATTCTGAAATTTTTTGCTTTTTCCTGCTCCTCTTAGCAAGATAAACAAGATTCAAAGAGAGTGAGATGCCAGCTCCTTTCATTCAGTCAGTAGCTTCAATCATTTCTGGACGTTTTTCAATGGCAAAAATCAATGAATATTGTAAATGCACAAACAGTAATTTCTCCGCATTGCAAGGTGCAATTCTGAAATTTTTTGCTTTTTCCTGCTCCTCTTAGCATGATAAAGAAGATTCAAAGAGAGTGAGATGCCAGCTCCTTTCATTCAGTCAGTAGTTTCAATCATTTCTGGACGTTTTTCAATGGCAAAAATCAATGAATATTGTAAATGCACAAACAGTAATTTCTCCGCATTGCAAGGTGCAATTCTGAAATTTTTTGCTTTTTCCTGCTCCTCTTAGCATGATAAAGAAGATTCAAAGATAGTGAGATGCCAGCTCCTTTCATTCAGTCAGTAGCTTCAAACATTTCTGGTATATGAATAACATGATGTTTTTCAATGGCAAAAATCAATGAATATTGTAAATGCACAAACAGTAATTTCTCCGCATTGCAAGGTGCAATTTTGAAATTTTTTGCTTTTTCCTGCTCCTCTTAGCATGATAAAGAAGATTCAAAGAGAGTGAGATGCCAGCTCCTTTCATTCAGTCAGTAGCTTCAATCATTTCTGGACGTTTTTCAATGGCAAAAATCAATGAATATTGTAAATGCACAAACAGTAATTTCTCCGCATTGCAAGGTGCAATTCTGAAATTTTTTGCTTTTTCCTGCTCCTCTTAGCATGATAAACAAGATTCAAAGAGAGTGAGATGCCAGCTCCTTTCATTCAGTCAGTAGCTTCAATCATTTCTGGATGTTTTTCAATGGCAAAAATCAATGAATATTGTAAATGCACAAACAGTAATTTCTCCGCATTGCAAGGTGCAATTCTGAAATTTTTTGCTTTTTTCTGCTCCTCTTAGCATGATAAAGAAGATTCAAAGAGAGTGAGATGCCAGCTCCTTTCATTCAGTCAGTAGCTTCAAACATTTCTGGTATATGAATAACATGATGTTTTTCAATGGCAAAAATCAATGAATATTGTAAATGCACAAACAGTAATTTCTCCGCATTGCAAGGTGCAATTCTGAAATTTTTTGCTTTTTCCTGCTCCTCTTAGCATGATAAAGAAGATTCAAAGAGAGTGAGATGCCAGCTCCTTTCATTCAGTCAGTAGCTTCAAACATTTCTGGTATATGAATAACATGATGTTTTTCAATGGCAAAAATCAATGAATATTGTAAATGCACAAACAGTAA
>NW_027371841.1:0-22108 GCF_046119375.1 Phyllobates terribilis
GTCAGTAGCTTCAAACATTTCTGGTATATGAAAAACATGTTTTTCAATGGCAAAAATCAATGAATATTGTAAATGCACAAACAGTAATATCTCCACATTGCACGGTGCAATTCTGAAATTTTTAGCTTTTTCCTGTTAATCCTAGCATGATAAAGAAGATTCAAAGAGAGTGAGATGCCAGCTCCTTTCATTCAGTCAGTAGCTTCAAACATTTCTGGTATATGAAAAACATGTTTTTCAATGGCAAAAATCAATGAATATTGTAAATGCACAAACAGTAATATCTCCACATTGCAAGGTGCAATTCTGAAATTTTTTGCTTTTTCCTGTTAATCCTAGCATGATAAAGAAGATTCAAAGAGAGTGAGATGCCAGCTCCTTTCATTCAGGCAGTAGCTTCAAACATTTCTGGTATATGAAAAACATGTTTTTCAATGGCAAAAATCAATGAATATTGTAAATGCACAAACAGTAATATCTCCACATTGCACGGTGCAATTCTGAAATTTTTAGCTTTTTCCTGCTAATCCTAGCATGATAAAGAAGATTCAAAGAGAGTGAGATGCCAGCTCCTTTCATTCAGTCAGTAGCTTCAAACATTTCTGGTATATGAAAAACATGTTTTTCAATGGCAAAAATCAATGAATATTGTAAATGCACAAACAGTAATATCTCCACATTGCAAGGTGCAATTCTGAAATTTTTTGCTTTTTCCTGTTAATCCTAGCATGATAAAGAAGATTCAAAGAGAGTGAGATGCCAGCTCCTTTCATTCAGTCAGTAGCTTCAAACATTTCTGGTATATGAAAAACATGTTTTTCAATGGCAAAAATCAATGAATATTGTAAATGCACAAACAGTAATATCTCCACATTGCACGGTGCAATTCTGAAATTTTTAGCTTTTTCCTGTTAATCCTAGCATGATAAAGAAGATTCAAAGAGAGTGAGATGCCAGCTCCTTTCATTCAGTCAGTAGCTTCAAACATTTCTGGTATATGAAAAACATGTTTTTCAATGGCAAAAATCAATGAATATTGTAAATGCACAAACAGTAATATCTCCACATTGCACGGTGCAATTCTGAAATTTTTAGCTTTTTCCTGTTAATCCTAGCATGATAAAGAAGATTCAAAGAGAGTGAGATGCCAGCTCCTTTCATTCAGTCAGTAGCTTCAAACATTTCTGGTATATGAAAAACATGTTTTTCAATGGCAAAAATCAATGAATATTGTAAATGCACAAACAGTAATATCTCCACATTGCAAGGTGCAATTCTGAAATTTTTTGCTTTTTCCTGCTAATCCTAGCATGATAAAGAAGATTCAAAGAGAGTGAGATGCCAGCTCCTTTCATTCAGTCAGTAGCTTCAAACATTTCTGGTATATGAAAAACATGTTTTTCAATGGCAAAAATCAATGAATATTGTAAATGCACAAACAGTAATATCTCCACATTGCACGGTGCAATTCTGAAATTTTTAGCTTTTTCCTGTTAATCCTAGCATGATAAAGAAGATTCAAAGAGAGTGAGATGCCAGCTCCTTTCATTCAGTCAGTAGCTTCAAACATTTCTGGTATATGAAAAACATGTTTTTCAATGGCAAAAATCAATGAATATTGTAAATGCACAAACAGTAATATCTCCACATTGCAAGGTGCAATTCTGAAATTTTTTGCTTTTTCCTGTTAATCCTAGCATGATAAAGAAGATTCAAAGAGAGTGAGATGCCAGCTCCTTTCATTCAGTCAGTAGCTTCAAACATTTCTGGTATATGAAAAACATGTTTTTCAATGGCAAAAATCAATGAATATTGTAAATGCACAAACAGTAATATCTCCACATTGCAAGGTGCAATTCTGAAATTTTTTGCTTTTTCCTGCTAATCCTAGCATGATAAAGAAGATTCAAAGAGAGTGAGATGCCAGCTCCTTTCATTCAGTCAGTAGCTTCAAACATTTCTGGTATATGAAAAACATGTTTTTCAATGGCAAAAATCAATGAATATTGTAAATGCACAAACAGTAATATCTCCACATTGCACGGTGCAATTCTGAAATTTTTAGCTTTTTCCTGTTAATCCTAGCATGATAAAGAAGATTCAAAGAGAGTGAGATGCCAGCTCCTTTCATTCAGTCAGTAGCTTCAAACATTTCTGGTATATGAAAAACATGTTTTTCAATGGCAAAAATCAATGAATATTGTAAATGCACAAACAGTAATATCTCCACATTGCAAGGTGCAATTCTGAAATTTTTTGCTTTTTCCTGTTAATCCTAGCATGATAAAGAAGATTCAAAGAGAGTGAGATGCCAGCTCCTTTCATTCAGTCAGTAGCTTCAAACATTTCTGGTATATGAAAAACATGTTTTTCAATGGCAAAAATCAATGAATATTGTAAATGCACAAACAGTAATATCTCCACATTGCAAGGTGCAATTCTGAAATTTTTTGCTTTTTCCTGCTAATCCTAGCATGATAAAGAAGATTCAGAGAGTGAGATGCCAGCTCCTTTCATTCAGTCAGTAGCTTCAAACATTTCTGGTATATGAAAAACATGTTTTTCAATGGCAAAAATCAATGAATATTGTAAATGCACAAACAGTAATATCTCCACATTGCACGGTGCAATTCTGAAATTTTTAGCTTTTTCCTGTTAATCCTAGCATGATAAAGAAGATTCAAAGAGAGTGAGATGCCAGCTCCTTTCATTCAGTCAGTAGCTTCAAACATTTCTGGTATATGAAAAACGTTTTTCAATGGCAAAAATCAATGAATATTGTAAATGCACAAACAGTAATATCTCCACATTGCAAGGTGCAATTCTGAAATTTTTTGCTTTTTCCTGCTAATCCTAGCATGATAAAGGAGATTCAAAGAGAGTGAGATGCCAGCTCCTTTCATTCAGTCAGTAGCTTCAAACATTTCTGGTATATGAAAAACATGTTTTTCAATGGCAAAAATCAATGAATATTGTAAATGCACAAACAGTAATATCTCCACATTGCACGGTGCAATTCTGAAATTTTTAGCTTTTTCCTGTTAATCCTAGCATGATAAAGAAGATTCAAAGAGAGTGAGATGCCAGCTCCTTTCATTCAGTCAGTAGCTTCAAACATTTCTGGTATATGAAAAACATGTTTTTCAATGGCAAAAATCAATGAATATTGTAAATGCACAAACAGTAATATCTCCACATTGCAAGGTGCAATTCTGAAATTTTTTGCTTTTTCCTGCTAATCCTAGCATGATAAAGAAGATTCAAAGAGAGTGAGATGCCAGCTCCTTTCATTCAGTCAGTAGCTTCAAACATTTCTGGTATATGAAAAACATGTTTTTCAATGGCAAAAATCAATGAATATTGTAAATGCACAAACAGTAATATCTCCACATTGCACGGTGCAATTCTGAAATTTTTAGCTTTTTCCTGTTAATCCTAGCATGATAAAGAAGATTCAAAGAGAGTGAGATGCCAGCTCCTTTCATTCAGTCAGTAGCTTCAAACATTTCTGGTATATGAAAAACATGTTTTTCAATGGCAAAAATCAATGAATATTGTAAATGCACAAACAGTAATATCTCCACATTGCAAGGTGCAATTCTGAAATTTTTTGCTTTTTCCTGTTAATCCTAGCATGATAAAGAAGATTCAAAGAGAGTGAGATGCCAGCTCCTTTCATTCAGGCAGTAGCTTCAAACATTTCTGGTATATGAAAAACATGTTTTTCAATGGCAAAAATCAATGAATATTGTAAATGCACAAACAGTAATATCTCCACATTGCACGGTGCAATTCTGAAATTTTTAGCTTTTTCCTGCTAATCCTAGCATGATAAAGAAGATTCAAAGAGAGTGAGATGCCAGCTCCTTTCATTCAGTCAGTAGCTTCAAACATTTCTGGTATATGAAAAACATGTTTTTCAATGGCAAAAATCAATGAATATTGTAAATGCACAAACAGTAATATCTCCACATTGCAAGGTGCAATTCTGAAATTTTTTGCTTTTTCCTGCTAATCCTAGCATGATAAAGAAGATTCAAAGAGAGTGAGATGCCAGCTCCTTTCATTCAGTCAGTAGCTTCAAACATTTCTGGTATATGAAAAACATGTTTTTCAATGGCAAAAATCAATGAATATTGTAAATGCACAAACAGTAATATCTCCACATTGCACGGTGCAATTCTGAAATTTTTAGCTTTTTCCTGTTAATCCTAGCATGATAAAGAAGATTCAAAGAGAGTGAGATGCCAGCTCCTTTCATTCAGTCAGTAGCTTCAAACATTTCTGGTATATGAAAAACATGTTTTTCAATGGCAAAAATCAATGAATATTGTAAATGCACAAACAGTAATATCTCCACATTGCAAGGTGCAATTCTGAAATTTTTTGCTTTTTCCTGTTAATCCTAGCATGATAAAGAAGATTCAAAGAGAGTGAGATGCCAGCTCCTTTCATTCAGTCAGTAGCTTCAAACATTTCTGGTATATGAAAAACATGTTTTTCAATGGCAAAAATCAATGAATATTGTAAATGCACAAACAGTAATATCTCCACATTGCAAGGTGCAATTCTGAAATTTTTTGCTTTTTCCTGCTAATCCTAGCATGATAAAGAAGATTCAAAGAGAGTGAGATGCCAGCTCCTTTCATTCAGTCAGTAGCTTCAAACATTTCTGGTATATGAAAAACATGTTTTTCAATGGCAAAAATCAATGAATATTGTAAATGCACAAACAGTAATATCTCCACATTGCACGGTGCAATTCTGAAATTTTTAGCTTTTTCCTGTTAATCCTAGCATGATAAAGAAGATTCAAAGAGAGTGAGATGCCAGCTCCTTTCATTCAGTCAGTAGCTTCAAACATTTCTGGTATATGAAAAACATGTTTTTCAATGGCAAAAATCAATGAATATTGTAAATGCACAAACAGTAATATCTCCACATTGCAAGGTGCAATTCTGAAATTTTTTGCTTTTTCCTGTTAATCCTAGCATGATAAAGAAGATTCAAAGAGAGTGAGATGCCAGCTCCTTTCATTCAGTCAGTAGCTTCAAACATTTCTGGTATATGAAAAACATGTTTTTCAATGGCAAAAATCAATGAATATTGTAAATGCACAAACAGTAATATCTCCACATTGCAAGGTGCAATTCTGAAATTTTTTGCTTTTTCCTGCTAATCCTAGCATGATAAAGAAGATTCAAAGAGAGTGAGATGCCAGCTCCTTTCATTCAGTCAGTAGCTTCAAACATTTCTGGTATATGAAAAACGTTTTTCAATGGCAAAAATCAATGAATATTGTAAATGCACAAACAGTAATATCTCCACATTGCACGGTGCAATTCTGAAATTTTTAGCTTTTTCCTGTTAATCCTAGCATGATAAAGAAGATTCAAAGAGAGTGAGATGCCAGCTCCTTTCATTCAGTCAGTAGCTTCAAACATTTCTGGTATATGAAAAACATGTTTTTCAATGGCAAAAATCAATGAATATTGTAAATGCACAAACAGTAATATCTCCACATTGCAAGGTGCAATTCTGAAATTTTTTGCCTTTTCCTGTTAATCCTAGCATGATAAAGAAGATTCAAAGAGAGTGAGATGCCAGCTCCTTTCATTCAGTCAGTAGCTTCAAACATTTCTGGTATATGAAAAACATGTTTTTCAATGGCAAAAATCAATGAATATTGTAAATGCACAAACAGTAATATCTCCACATTGCAAGGTGCAATTCTGAAATTTTTTGCTTTTTCCTGCTAATCCTAGCATGATAAAGAAGATTCAAAGAGAGTGAGATGCCAGCTCCTTTCATTCAGTCAGTAGCTTCAAACATTTCTGGTATATGAAAAACATGTTTTTCAATGGCAAAAATCAATGAATATTGTAAATGCACAAACAGTAATATCTCCACATTGCACGGTGCAATTCTGAAATTTTTAGCTTTTTCCTGTTAATCCTAGCATGATAAAGAAGATTCAAAGAGAGTGAGATGCCAGCTCCTTTCATTCAGTCAGTAGCTTCAAACATTTCTGGTGTATGAAAAACATGTTTTTCAATGGCAAAAATCAATGAATATTGTAAATGCACAAACAGTAATATCTCCACATTGCAAGGTGCAATTCTGAAATTTTTTGCTTTTTCCTGTTAATCCTAGCATGATAAAGAAGATTCGAAGAGAGTGAGATGCCAGCTCCTTTCATTCAGTCAGTAGCTTCAAACATTTCTGGTATATGAAAAACATGTTTTTCAATGGCAAAAATCAATGAATATTGTAAATGCACAAACAGTAATATCTCCACATTGCAAGGTGCAATTCTGAAATTTTTTGCTTTTTCCTGCTAATCCTAGCATGATAAATAAGATTCAAAGAGAGTGAGATGCCAGCTCCTTTCATTCAGTCAGTAGCTTCAAACATTTCTGGTATATGAAAAACATGTTTTTCAATGGCAAAAATCAATGAATATTGTAAATGCACAAACAGTAATATCTCCACATTGCACGGCGCAATTCTGAAATTTTTAGCTTTTTCCTGTTAATCCTAGCATGATAAAGAAGATTCAAAGAGAGTGAGATGCCAGCTCCTTTCATTCAGTCAGTAGCTTCAAACATTTCTGGTATATGAAAAACATGTTTTTCAATGGCAAAAATCAATGAATATTGTAAATGCACAAACAGTAATATCTCCACATTGCAAGGTGCAATTCTGAAATTTTTTGCTTTTTCCTGCTAATCCTAGCATGATAAAGAAGATTCAAAGAGAGTGAGATGCCAGCTCCTTTCATTCAGTCAGTAGCTTCAAACATTTCTGGTATATGAAAAACATGTTTTTCAATGGCAAAAATCAATGAATATTGTAAATGCACAAACAGTAATATCTCCACATTGCACGGTGCAATTCTGAAATTTTTAGCTTTTTCCTGTTAATCCTAGCATGATAAAGAAGATTCAAAGAGAGTGAGATGCCAGCTCCTTTCATTCAGTCAGTAGCTTCAAACATTTCTGGTATATGAAAAACATGTTTTTCAATGGCAAAAATCAATGAATATTGTAAATGCACAAACAGTAATATCTCCACATTGCAAGGTGCAATTCTGAAATTTTTTGCTTTTTCCTGTTAATCCTAGCATGATAAAGAAGATTCAAAGAGAGTGAGATGCCAGCTCCTTTCATTCAGTCAGTAGCTTCAAACATTTCTGGTATATGAAAAACATGTTTTTCAATGGCAAAAATCAATGAATATTGTAAATGCACAAACAGTAATATCTCCACATTGCAAGGTGCAATTCTGAAATTTTTTGCTTTTTCCTGCTAATCCTAGCATGATAAAGAAGATTCAAAGAGAGTGAGATGCCAGCTCCTTTCATTCAGTCAGTAGCTTCAAACATTTCTGGTATATGAAAAACATGTTTTTCAATGGCAAAAATCAATGAATATTGTAAATGCACAAACAGTAATATCTCCACATTGCACGGTGCAATTCTGAAATTTTTAGCTTTTTCCTGTTAATCCTAGCATGATAAAGAAGATTCAAAGAGAGTGAGATGCCAGCTCCTTTCATTCAGTCAGTAGCTTCAAACATTTCTGGTGTATGAAAAACATGTTTTTCAATGGCAAAAATCAATGAATATTGTAAATGCACAAACAGTAATATCTCCACATTGCAAGGTGCAATTCTGAAATTTTTTGCTTTTTCCTGTTAATCCTAGCATGATAAAGAAGATTCGAAGAGAGTGAGATGCCAGCTCCTTTCATTCAGTCAGTAGCTTCAAACATTTCTGGTATATGAAAAACATGTTTTTCAATGGCAAAAATCAATGAATATTGTAAATGCACAAACAGTAATATCTCCACATTGCAAGGTGCAATTCTGAAATTTTTTGCTTTTTCCTGCTAATCCTAGCATGATAAAGAAGATTCAAAGAGAGTGAGATGCCAGCTCCTTTCATTCAGTCAGTAGCTTCAAACATTTCTGGTATATGAAAAACATGTTTTTCAATGGCAAAAATCAATGAATATTGTAAATGCACAAACAGTAATATCTCCACATTGCACGGCGCAATTCTGAAATTTTTAGCTTTTTCCTGTTAATCCTAGCATGATAAAGAAGATTCAAAGAGAGTGAGATGCCAGCTCCTTTCATTCAGTCAGTAGCTTCAAACATTTCTGGTATATGAAAAACATGTTTTTCAATGGCAAAAATCAATGAATATTGTAAATGCACAAACAGTAATATCTCCACATTGCAAGGTGCAATTCTGAAATTTTTTGCTTTTTCCTGCTAATCCTAGCATGATAAAGAAGATTCAAAGAGAGTGAGATGCCAGCTCCTTTCATTCAGTCAGTAGCTTCAAACATTTCTGGTATATGAAAAACATGTTTTTCAATGGCAAAAATCAATGAATATTGTAAATGCACAAACAGTAATATCTCCACATTGCACGGTGCAATTCTGAAATTTTTAGCTTTTTCCTGTTAATCCTAGCATGATAAAGAAGATTCAAAGAGAGTGAGATGCCAGCTCCTTTCATTCAGTCAGTAGCTTCAAACATTTCTGGTATATGAAAAACATGTTTTTCAATGGCAAAAATCAATGAATATTGTAAATGCACAAACAGTAATATCTCCACATTGCAAGGTGCAATTCTGAAATTTTTTGCTTTTTCCTGTTAATCCTAGCATGATAAAGAAGATTCAAAGAGAGTGAGATGCCAGCTCCTTTCATTCAGTCAGTAGCTTCAAACATTTCTGGTATATGAAAAACATGTTTTTCAATGGCAAAAATCAATGAATATTGTAAATGCACAAACAGTAATATCTCCACATTGCAAGGTGCAATTCTGAATTTTTTTGCTTTTTCCTGCTAATCCTAGCATGATAAAGAAGATTCAAAGAGAGTGAGATGCCAGCTCCTTTCATTCAGTCAGTAGCTTCAAACATTTCTGGTATATGAAAAACATGTTTTTCAATGGCAAAAATCAATGAATATTGTAAATGCACAAACAGTAATATCTCCACATTGCACGGTGCAATTCTGAAATTTTTAGCTTTTTCCTGTTAATCCTAGCATGATAAAGAAGATTCAAAGAGAGTGAGATGCCAGCTCCTTTCATTCAGTCAGTAGCTTCAAACATTTCTGGTATATGAAAAACATGTTTTTCAATGGCAAAAATCAATGAATATTGTAAATGCACAAACAGTAATATCTCCACATTGCAAGGTGCAATTCTGAAATTTTTTGCTTTTTCCTGTTAATCCTAGCATGATAAAGAAGATTCAAAGAGAGTGAGATGCCAGCTCCTTTCATTCAGTCAGTAGCTTCAAACATTTCTGGTATATGAAAAACATGTTTTTCAATGGCAAAAATCAATGAATATTGTAAATGCACAAACAGTAATATCTCCACATTGCAAGGTGCAATTCTGAAATTTTTTGCTTTTTCCTGCTAATCCTAGCATGATAAAGAAGATTCAAAGAGAGTGAGATGCCAGCTCCTTTCATTCAGTCAGTAGCTTCAAACATTTCTGGTATATGAAAAACATGTTTTTCAATGGCAAAAATCAATGAATATTGTAAATGCACAAACAGTAATATCTCCACATTGCACGGTGCAATTCTGAAATTTTTAGCTTTTTCCTGTTAATCCTAGCATGATAAAGAAGATTCAAAGAGAGTGAGATGCCAGCTCCTTTCATTCAGTCAGTAGCTTCAAACATTTCTGGTATATGAAAAACATGTTTTTCAATGGCAAAAATCAATGAATATTGTAAATGCACAAACAGTAATATCTCCACATTGCAAGGTGCAATTCTGAAATGTTTTGCTTTTTCCTGCTAATCCTAGCATGATAAAGAAGATTCAAAGAGAGTGAGATGCCAGCTCCTTTCATTCAGTCAGTAGCTTCAAACATTTCTGGTATATGAAAAACATGTTTTTCAATGGCAAAAATCAATGAATATTGTAAATGCACAAACAGTAATATCTCCACATTGCACGGTGCAATTCTGAAATTTTTAGCTTTTTCCTGTTAATCCTAGCATGATAAAGAAGATTCAAAGAGAGTGAGATGCCAGCTCCTTTCATTCAGTCAGTAGCTTCAAACATTTCTGGTATATGAAAAACATGTTTTTCAATGGCAAAAATCAATGAATATTGTAAATGCACAAACAGTAATATCTCCACATTGCAAGGTGCAATTTTGAAATTTTTTGCTTTTTCCTGTTAATCCTAGCATGATAAAGAAGATTCAAAGAGAGTGAGATGCCAGCTCCTTTCATTCAGTCAGTAGCTTCAAACATTTCTGGTATATGAAAAACATGTTTTTCAATGGCAAAAATCAATGAATATTGTAAATGCACAAACAGTAATATCTCCACATTGCAAGGTGCAATTCTGAAATTTTTTGCTTTTTCCTGCTAATCCTAGCATGATAAAGAAGATTCAAAGAGAGTGAGATGCCAGCTCCTTTCATTCAGTCAGTAGCTTCAAACATTTCTGGTATATGAAAAACATGTTTTTCAATGGCAAAAATCAATGAATATTGTAAATGCACAAACAATAATATCTCCACATTGCAAGGTGCAATTCTGAAATTTTTTGCTTTTTCCTGCTAATCCTAGCATGATAAAGAAGATTCAAAGAGAGTGAGATGTCAGCTCCTTTCATTCAGTCAGTAGCTTCAAACATTTCTGGTATATGAAAAACATGTTTTTCAATGGCAAAAATCAATGAATATTGTAAATGCACAAACAGTAATATCTCCACATTGCACGGTGCAATTCTGAAATTTTTAGCTTTTTCCTGTTAATCCTAGCATGATAAAGAAGATTCAAAGAGAGTGAGATGCCAGCTCCTTTCATTCAGTCAGTAGCTTCAAACATTTCTGGTATATGAAAAACATGTTTTTCAATGTCAAAAATCAATGAATATTGTAAATGCACAAACAGTAATATCTCCACATTGCAAGGTGCAATTATGAAATTTTTTGCTTTTTCCTGCTAATCCTAGCATGATAAAGAAGATTCAAAGAGAGTGAGATGCCAGCTCCTTTCATTCAGTCAGTAGCTTCAAACATTTCTGGTATATGAAAAACATGTTTTTCAATGGCAAAAATCAATGAATATTGTAAATGCACAAACAGTAATATCTCCACATTGCACGGTGCAATTCTGAAATTTTTAGCTTTTTCCTGTTAATCCTAGCATGATAAAGAAGATTCAAAGAGAGTGAGATGCCAGCTCCTTTCATTCAGTCAGTAGCTTCAAACATTTCTGGTATATGAAAAACATGTTTTTCAATGGCAAAAATCAATGAATATTGTAAATGCACAAACAGTAATATCTCCACATTGCAAGGTGCAATTCTGAAATTTTTTGCTTTTTCCTGCTAATCCTAGCATGATAAAGAAGATTCAAAGAGAGTGAGATGCCAGCTCCTTTCATTCAGTCAGTAGCTTCAAACATTTCTGGTATATGAAAAACATGTTTTTCAATGGCAAAAATCAATGAATATTGTAAATGCACAAACAGTAATATCTCCACATTGCACGGTGCAATTCTGAAATTTTTAGCTTTTTCCTGTTAATCCTAGCATGATAAAGAAGATTCAAAGAGAGTGAGATGCCAGCTCCTTTTATTCAGTCAGTAGCTTCAAACATTTCTGGTATATGAAAAACATGTTTTTCAATGGCAAAAATCAATGAATATTGTAAATGCACAAACAGTAATATCTCCACATTGCAAGGTGCAATTCTGAAATTTTTTGCTTTTTCCTGTTAATCCTAGCATGATAAAGAAGATTCAAAGAGAGTGAGATGCCAGCTCCTTTCATTCAGTCAGTAGCTTCAAACATTTCTGGTATATGAAAAACATGTTTTTCAATGGCAAAAATCAATGAATATTGTAAATGCACAAACAGTAATATCTCCACATTGCAAGGTGCAATTCTGAAATTTTTTGCTTTTTCCTGCTAATCCTAGCATGATAAAGAAGATTCAAAGAGAGTGAGATGCCAACTCCTTTCATTCAGTCAGTAGCTTCAAACATTTCTGGTATATGAAAAACATGTTTTTCAATGGCAAAAATCAATGAATATTGTAAATGCACAAACAGTAATATCTCCACATTGCACGGTGCAATTCTGAAATTTTTAGCTTTTTCCTGTTAATCCTAGCATGATAAAGAAGATTCAAAGAGAGTGAGATGCCAGCTCCTTTCATTCAGTCAGTAGCTTCAAACATTTCTGGTATATGAAAAACATGTTTTTCAATGGCAAAAATCAATGAATATTGTAAATGCACAAACAGTAATATCTCCACATTGCAAGGTGCAATTCTGAAATTTTTTGCTTTTTCCTGCTAATCCTAGCATGATAAAGAAGATTCAAAGAGAGTGAGATGCCAGCTCCTTTCATTCAGTCAGTAGCTTCAAACATTTCTGGTATATGAAAAACATGTTTTTCAATGGCAAAAATCAATGAATATTGTAAATGCACAAACAGTAATATCTCCACATTGCACGGTGCAATTCTGAAATTTTTAGCTTTTTCCTGTTAATCCTAGCATGATAAAGAAGATTCAAAGAGAGTGAGATGCCAGCTCCTTTCATTCAGTCAGTAGCTTCAAACATTTCTGGTATATGAAAAACATGTTTTTCAATGGCAAAAATCAATGAATATTGTAAATGCACAAACAGTAATATCTCCACATTGCAAGGTGCAATTCTGAAATTTTTTGCTTTTTCCTGTTAATCCTAGCATGATAAAGAAGATTCAAAGAGAGTGAGATGCCAGCTCCTTTCATTCAGTCAGTAGCTTCAAACATTTCTGGTATATGAAAAACATGTTTTTCAATGGCAAAAATCAATGAATATTGTAAATGCACAAAAAGTAATATCTCCACATTGCAAGGTGCAATTCTGAAATTTTTTGCTTTTTCCTGCTAATCCTAGCATGATAAAGAAGATTCAAAGAGAGTGAGATGCCAGCTCCTTTCATTCAGTCAGTAGCTTCAAACATTTCTGGTATATGAAAAACATGTTTTTCAATGGCAAAAATCAATGAATATTGTAAATGCACAAACAGTAATATCTCCACATTGCACGGTGCAATTCTGAAATTTTTAGCTTTTTCCTGTTAATCCTAGCATGATAAAGAAGATTCAAAGAGAGTGAGATGCCAGCTCCTTTCATTCAGTCAGTAGCTTCAAACATTTCTGGTATATGAAAAACATGTTTTTCAATGGCAAAAATCAATGAATATTGTAAATGCACAAACAGTAATATCTCCACATTGCAAGGTGCAATTCTGAAATTTTTTGCTTTTTCCTATTAATCCTAGCATGATAAAGAAGATTCAAAGAGAGTGAGATGCCAGCTCCTTTCATTCAGTCAGTAGCTTCAAACATTTCTGGTATATGAAAAACGTTTTACAATGGCAAAAATCAATGAATATTGTAAATGCACAAACAGTAATATCTCCACATTGCACGGTGCAATTCTGAAATTTTTAGCTTTTTCCTGTTAATCCTAGCATGATAAAGAAGATTCAAAGAGAGTGAGATGCCAGCTCCTTTCATTCAGTCAGTAGCTTCAAACATTTCTGGTATATGAAAAACATGTTTTTCAATGGCAAAAATCAATGAATATTGTAAATGCACAAACAGTAATATCTCCACATTGCAAGGTGCAATTCTGAAATTTTTTGCTTTTTCCTGTTAATCCTAGCATGATAAAGAAGATTCAAAGAGAGTGAGATGCCAGCTCCTTTCATTCAGTCAGTAGCTTCAAACATTTCTGGTATATGAAAAACATGTTTTTCAATGGCAAAAATCAATGAATATTGTAAATGCACAAACAGTAATATCTCCACATTGCAAGGTGCAATTCTGAAATTTTTTGCTTTTTCCTGCTAATCCTAGCATGATAAAGAAGATTCAAAGAGAGTGAGATGCCAGCTCCTTTCATTCAGTCAGTAGCTTCAAACATTTCTGGTATATGAAAAACATGTTTTTCAATGGCAAAAATCAATGAATATTGTAAATGCACAAACAGTAATATCTCCACATTGCACGGTGCAATTCTGAAATTTTTAGCTTTTTCCTGTTAATCCTAGCATGATAAAGAAGATTCAAAGAGAGTGAGATGCCAGCTCCTTTCATTCAGTCAGTAGCTTCAAACATTTCTGGTATATGAAAAACATGTTTTTCAATGGCAAAAATCAATGAATATTGTAAATGCACAAACAGTAATATCTCCACATTGCAAGGTGCAATTCTGAAATTTTTTGCTTTTTCCTGCTAATCCTAGCATGATAAAGAAGATTCAAAGAGAGTGAGATGCCAGCTCCTTTCATTCAGTCAGTAGCTTCAAACATTTCTGGTATATGAAAAACATGTTTTTCAATGGCAAAAATCAATGAATATTGTAAATGCACAAACAGTAATATCTCCACATTGCAAGGTGCAATTCTGAAATTTTTTGCTTTTTCCTGTTAATCCTAGCATGATAAAGAAGATTCAAAGAGAGTGAGATGCCAGCTCCTTTCATTCAGTCAGTAGCTTCAAACATTTCTGGTATATGAAAAACATGTTTTTCAATGGCAAAAATAAATGAATATTGTAAATGCACAAACAGTAATATCTCCACATTGCAAGGTGCAATTCTGAAATTTTTTGCTTTTTCCTGCTAATCCTAGCATGATAAAGAAGATTCAAAGAGAGTGAGATGCCAGCTCCTTTCATTCAGTCAGTAGCTTCAAACATTTCTGGTATATGAAAAACATGTTTTTCAATGGCAAAAATCAATGAATATTGTAAATGCACAAACAGTAATATCTCCACATTGCACGGTGCAATTCTGAAATTTTTAGCTTTTTCCTGTTAATCCTAGCATGATAAAGAAGATTCAAAGAGAGTGAGATGCCAGCTCCTTTCATTCAGTCAGTAGCTTCAAACATTTCTGGTATATGAAAAACATGTTTTTCAATGGCAAAAATCAATGAATATTGTAAATGCACAAACAGTAATATCTCCACATTGCAAGGTGCAATTCTGAAATTTTTTGCTTTTTCCTGTTAATCCTAGCATGATAAAGAAGATTCAAAGAGAGTGAGATGCCAGCTCCTTTCATTCAGTCAGTAGCTTCAAACATTTCTGGTATATGAAAAACATGTTTTTCAATGGCAAAAATCAATGAATATTGTAAATGCACAAACAGTAATATCTCCACATTGCAAGGTGCAATTCTGAAATTTTTTGCTTTTTCCTGCTAATCCTAGCATGATAAAGAAGATTCAAAGAGAGTGAGATGCCAGCTCCTTTCATTCAGTCAGTAGCTTCAAACATTTCTGGTATATGAAAAACATGTTTTTCAATGGCAAAAATCAATGAATATTGTAAATGCACAAACAGTAATATCTCCACATTGCACGGTGCAATTCTGAAATTTTTAGCTTTTTCCTGTTAATCCTAGCATGATAAAGAAGATTCAAAGAGAGTGAGATGCCAGCTCCTTTCATTCAGTCAGTAGCTTCAAACATTTCTGGTATATGAAAAACATGTTTTTCAATGGCAAAAATCAATGAATATTGTAAATGCACAAACAGTAATATCTCCACATTGCAAGGTGCAATTCTGAAATTTTTTGCTTTTTCCTGTTAATCCTAGCATGATAAAGAAGATTCAAAGAGAGTGAGATGCCAGCTCCTTTCATTCAGTCAGTAGCCTCAAACATTTCTGGTATATGAAAAACATGTTTTTCAATGGCAAAAATCAATGAATATTGTAAATGCACAAACAGTAATATCTCCACATTGCAAGGTGCAATTCTGAAATTTTTTGCTTTTTCCTGCTAATCCTAGCATGATAAAGAAGATTCAGAGAGTGAGATGCCAGCTCCTTTCATTCAGTCAGTAGCTTCAAACATTTCTGGTATATGAAAAACATGTTTTTCAATGGCAAAAATCAATGAATATTGTAAATGCACAAACAGTAATATCTCCACATTGCACGGTGCAATTCTGAAATTTTTTGCTTTTTCCTGTTAATCCTAGCATGATAAAGAAGATTCAAAGAGAGTGAGATGCCAGCTCCTTTCATTCAGTCAGTAGCTTCAAACATTTCTGGTATATGAAAAACATGTTTTTCAATGGCAAAAATCAATGAATATTGTAAATGCACAAACAGTAATATCTCCACATTGCAAGGTGCAATTCTGAAATTTTTTGCTTTTTCCTGCTAATCCTAGCATGATAAAGAAGATTCAAAGAGAGTGAGATGCCAGCTCCTTTCATTCAGTCAGTAGCTTCAAACATTTCTGGTATATGAAAAACATGTTTTTCAATGGCAAAAATCAATGAATATTGTAAATGCACAAACAGTAATATCTCCACATTGCACGGTGCAATTCTGAAATTTTTAGCTTTTTCCTGTTAATCCTAGCATGATAAAGAAGATTCAAAGAGAGTGAGATGCCAGCTCCTTTCATTCAGTCAGTAGCTTCAAACATTTCTGGTATATGAAAAACATGTTTTTCAATGGCAAAAATCAATGAATATTGTAAATGCACAAACAGTAATATCTCCACATTGCAAGGTGCAATTCTGAAATTTTTTGCTTTTTCCTGTTAATCCTAGCATGATAAAGAAGATTCAAAGAGAGTGAGATGCCAGCTCCTTTCATTCAGTCAGTAGCCTCAAACATTTCTGGTATATGAAAAACATGTTTTTCAATGGCAAAAATCAATGAATATTGTAAATGCACAAACAGTAATATCTCCACATTGCACGGTGCAATTCTGAAATTTTTAGCTTTTTCCTGTTAATCCTAGCATGATAAAGAAGATTCAAAGAGAGTGAGATGCCAGCTCCTTTCATTCAGTCAGTAGCTTCAAACATTTCTGGTATATGAAAAACATGTTTTTCAATGGCAAAAATCAATGAATATTGTAAATGCACAAACAGTAATATCTCCACATTGCAAGGTGCAATTCTGAAATTTTTTGCTTTTTCCTGTTAATCCTAGCATGATAAAGAAGATTCAAAGAGAGTGAGATGCCAGCTCCTTTCATTCAGTCAGTAGCTTCAAACATTTCTGGTATATGAAAAACATGTTTTTCAATGGCAAAAATCAATGAATATTGTAAATGCACAAACAGTAATATCTCCACATTGCAAGGTGCAATTCTGAAATTTTTTGCTTTTTCCTGCTAATCCTAGCATGATAAAGAAGATTCAGAGAGTGAGATGCCAGCTCCTTTCATTCAGTCAGTAGCTTCAAACATTTCTGGTATATGAAAAACATGTTTTTCAATGGCAAAAATCAATGAATATTGTAAATGCACAAACAGTAATATCTCCACATTGCACGGTGCAATTCTGAAATTTTTAGCTTTTTCCTGTTAATCCTAGCATGATAAAGAAGATTCAAAGAGAGTGAGATGCCAGCTCCTTTCATTCAGTCAGTAGCTTCAAACATTTCTGGTATATGAAAAACATGTTTTTCAATGGCAAAAATCAATGAATATTGTAAATGCACAAACAGTAATATCTCCACATTGCAAGGTGCAATTCTGAAATTTTTTGCTTTTTCCTGCTAATCCTAGCATGATAAAGAAGATTCAGAGAGTGAGATGCCAGCTCCTTTCATTCAGTCAGTAGCTTCAAACATTTCTGGTATATGAAAAACATGTTTTTCAATGGCAAAAATCAATGAATATTGTAAATGCACAAACAGTAATATCTCCACATTGCACGGTGCAATTCTGAAATTTTTAGCTTTTTCCTGTTAATCCTAGCATGATAAAGAAGATTCAAAGAGAGTGAGATGCCAGCTCCTTTCATTCAGTCAGTAGCTTCAAACATTTCTGGTATATGAAAAACGTTTTTCAATGGCAAAAATCAATGAATATTGTAAATGCACAAACAGTAATATCTCCACATTGCAAGGTGCAATTCTGAAATTTTTTGCTTTTTCCTGCTAATCCTAGCATGATAAAGGAGATTCAAAGAGAGTGAGATGCCAGCTCCTTTCATTCAGTCAGTAGCTTCAAACATTTCTGGTATATGAAAAACATGTTTTTCAATGGCAAAAATCAATGAATATTGTAAATGCACAAACAGTAATATCTCCACATTGCACGGTGCAATTCTGAAATTTTTAGCTTTTTCCTGTTAATCCTAGCATGATAAAGAAGATTCAAAGAGAGTGAGATGCCAGCTCCTTTCATTCAGTCAGTAGCTTCAAACATTTCTGGTATATGAAAAACATGTTTTTCAATGGCAAAAATCAATGAATATTGTAAATGCACAAACAGTAATATCTCCACATTGCAAGGTGCAATTCTGAAATTTTTTGCTTTTTCCTGCTAATCCTAGCATGATAAAGAAGATTCAAAGAGAGTGAGATGCCAGCTCCTTTCATTCAGTCAGTAGCTTCAAACATTTCTGGTATATGAAAAACATGTTTTTCAATGGCAAAAATCAATGAATATTGTAAATGCACAAACAGTAATATCTCCACATTGCACGGTGCAATTCTGAAATTTTTAGCTTTTTCCTGTTAATCCTAGCATGATAAAGAAGATTCAAAGAGAGTGAGATGCCAGCTCCTTTCATTCAGTCAGTAGCTTCAAACATTTCTGGTATATGAAAAACATGTTTTTCAATGGCAAAAATCAATGAATATTGTAAATGCACAAACAGTAATATCTCCACATTGCAAGGTGCAATTCTGAAATTTTTTGCTTTTTCCTGTTAATCCTAGCATGATAAAGAAGATTCAAAGAGAGTGAGATGCCAGCTCCTTTCATTCAGGCAGTAGCTTCAAACATTTCTGGTATATGAAAAACATGTTTTTCAATGGCAAAAATCAATGAATATTGTAAATGCACAAACAGTAATATCTCCACATTGCACGGTGCAATTCTGAAATTTTTAGCTTTTTCCTGCTAATCCTAGCATGATAAAGAAGATTCAAAGAGAGTGAGATGCCAGCTCCTTTCATTCAGTCAGTAGCTTCAAACATTTCTGGTATATGAAAAACATGTTTTTCAATGGCAAAAATCAATGAATATTGTAAATGCACAAACAGTAATATCTCCACATTGCAAGGTGCAATTCTGAAATTTTTTGCTTTTTCCTGCTAATCCTAGCATGATAAAGAAGATTCAAAGAGAGTGAGATGCCAGCTCCTTTCATTCAGTCAGTAGCTTCAAACATTTCTGGTATATGAAAAACATGTTTTTCAATGGCAAAAATCAATGAATATTGTAAATGCACAAACAGTAATATCTCCACATTGCACGGTGCAATTCTGAAATTTTTAGCTTTTTCCTGTTAATCCTAGCATGATAAAGAAGATTCAAAGAGAGTGAGATGCCAGCTCCTTTCATTCAGTCAGTAGCTTCAAACATTTCTGGTATATGAAAAACATGTTTTTCAATGGCAAAAATCAATGAATATTGTAAATGCACAAACAGTAATATCTCCACATTGCAAGGTGCAATTCTGAAATTTTTTGCTTTTTCCTGTTAATCCTAGCATGATAAAGAAGATTCAAAGAGAGTGAGATGCCAGCTCCTTTCATTCAGTCAGTAGCTTCAAACATTTCTGGTATATGAAAAACATGTTTTTCAATGGCAAAAATCAATGAATATTGTAAATGCACAAACAGTAATATCTCCACATTGCAAGGTGCAATTCTGAAATTTTTTGCTTTTTCCTGCTAATCCTAGCATGATAAAGAAGATTCAAAGAGAGTGAGATGCCAGCTCCTTTCATTCAGTCAGTAGCTTCAAACATTTCTGGTATATGAAAAACATGTTTTTCAATGGCAAAAATCAATGAATATTGTAAATGCACAAACAGTAATATCTCCACATTGCACGGTGCAATTCTGAAATTTTTAGCTTTTTCCTGTTAATCCTAGCATGATAAAGAAGATTCAAAGAGAGTGAGATGCCAGCTCCTTTCATTCAGTCAGTAGCTTCAAACATTTCTGGTATATGAAAAACATGTTTTTCAATGGCAAAAATCAATGAATATTGTAAATGCACAAACAGTAATATCTCCACATTGCAAGGTGCAATTCTGAAATTTTTTGCTTTTTCCTGCTAATCCTAGCATGATAAAGAAGATTCAAAGAGAGTGAGATGCCAGCTCCTTTCATTCAGTCAGTAGCTTCAAACATTTCTGGTATATGAAAAACATGTTTTTCAATGGCAAAAATCAATGAATATTGTAAATGCACAAACAGTAATATCTCCACATTGCAAGGTGCAATTCTGAAATTTTTTGCTTTTTCCTGTTAATCCTAGCATGATAAAGAAGATTCAAAGAGAGTGAGATGCCAGCTCCTTTCATTCAGTCAGTAGCTTCAAACATTTCTGGTATATGAAAAACATGTTTTTCAATGGCAAAAATCAATGAATATTGTAAATGCACAAACAGTAATATCTCCACATTGCAAGGTGCAATTCTGAAATTTTTTGCTTTTTCCTGCTAATCCTAGCATGATAAAGAAGATTCAAAGAGAGTGAGATGCCAGCTCCTTTCATTCAGTCAGTAGCTTCAAACATTTCTGGTATATGAAAAACATGTTTTTCAATGGCAAAAATCAATGAATATTGTAAATGCACAAACAGTAATATCTCCACATTGCACGTTGCAATTCTGAAATTTTTAGCTTTTTCCTGTTAATCCTAGCATGATAAAGAAGATTCAAAGAGAGTGAGATGCCAGCTCCTTTCATTCAGTCAGTAGCTTCAAACATTTCTGGTATATGAAAAACATGTTTTTCAATGGCAAAAATCAATGAATATTGTAAATGCACAAACAGTAATATCTCCACATTGCAAGGTGCAATTCTGAAATTTTTTGCTTTTTCCTGTTAATCCTAGCATGATAAAGAAGATTCAAAGAGAGTGAGATGCCAGCTCCTTTCATTCAGTCAGTAGCTTCAAACATTTCTGGTATATGAAAAACATGTTTTTCAATGGCAAAAATCAATGAATATTGTAAATGCACAAACAGTAATATCTCCACATTGCAAGGTGCAATTCTGAAATTTTTTGCTTTTTCCTGCTAATCCTAGCATGATAAAGAAGATTCAAAGAGAGTGAGATGCCAGCTCCTTTCATTCAGTCAGTAGCTTCAAACATTTCTGGTATATGAAAAACATGTTTTTCAATGGCAAAAATCAATGAATATTGTAAATGCACAAACAGTAATATCTCCACATTGCACGGTGCAATTCTGAAATTTTTAGCTTTTTCCTGTTAATCCTAGCATGATAAAGAAGATTCAAAGAGAGTGAGATGCCAGCTCCTTTCATTCAGTCAGTAGCTTCAAACATTTCTGGTATATGAAAAACATGTTTTTCAATGGCAAAAATCAATGAATATTGTAAATGCACAAACAGTAATATCTCCACATTGCAAGGTGCAATTCTGAAATTTTTTGCTTTTTCCTGTTAATCCTAGCATGATAAAGAAGATTCAAAGAGAGTGAGATGCCAGCTCCTTTCATTCAGTCAGTAGCCTCAAACATTTCTGGTATATGAAAAACATGTTTTTCAATGGCAAAAATCAATGAATATTGTAAATGCACAAACAGTAATATCTCCACATTGCAAGGTGCAATTCTGAAATTTTTTGCTTTTTCCTGCTAATCCTAGCATGATAAAGAAGATTCAGAGAGTGAGATGCCAGCTCCTTTCATTCAGTCAGTAGCTTCAAACATTTCTGGTATATGAAAAACATGTTTTTCAATGGCAAAAATCAATGAATATTGTAAATGCACAAACAGTAATATCTCCACATTGCACGGTGCAATTCTGAAATTTTTAGCTTTTTCCTGTTAATCCTAGCATGATAAAGAAGATTCAAAGAGAGTGAGATGCCAGCTCCTTTCATTCAGTCAGTAGCTTCAAACATTTCTGGTATATGAAAAACATGTTTTTCAATGGCAAAAATCAATGAATATTGTAAATGCACAAACAGTAATATCTCCACATTGCAAGGTGCAATTCTGAAATTTTTTGCTTTTTCCTGCTAATCCTAGCATGATAAAGAAGATTCAAAGAGAGTGAGATGCCAGCTCCTTTCATTCAGTCAGTAGCT
>NW_027371842.1:0-22089 GCF_046119375.1 Phyllobates terribilis
CACTCTCTTTGAATCTTCTTTATCATGCTAGGATTAGCAGGAAAAAGCAAAAAATTTCAGAATTGCACCGTGCAATGTGGAGATATTACTGTTTGTGCATTTACAATATTCATTGATTTTTGCCATTGAAAAACATGTTTTTCATATACCAGAAATGTTTGAAGCTACTGACTGAATGAAAGGAGCTGGCATCTCACTCTCTTTGAATCTTCTTTATCATGCTAGGATTAACAGGAAAAAGCTAAAAATTTCAGAATTGCACCGTGCAATGTGGAGATATTACTGTTTGTGCATTTACAATATTCATTGATTTTTGCCATTGAAAAACATGTTTTTCATATACCAGAAATGTTTGAAGCTACTGACTGAATGAAAGGAGCTGGCATCTCACTCTCTTTGAATCTTCTTTATCATGCTAGGATTAGCAGGAAAAAGCAAAAAATTTCAGAATTGCACCTTGCAATGTGGAGATATTACTGTTTGTGCATTTACAATATTCATTGATTTTTGCCATTGAAAAACATGTTTTTCATATACCAGAAATGTTTGAAGCTACTGACTGAATGAAAGGAGCTGGCATCTCACTCTCTTTGAATCTTCTTTATCATGCTAGGATTAACAGGAAAAAGCTAAAAATTTCAGAATTGCACCGTGCAATGTGGAGATATTACTGTTTGTGCATTTACAATATTCATTGATTTTTGCCATTGAAAAACATGTTTTTCATATACCAGAAATGTTTGAAGCTACTGACTGAATGAAAGGAGCTGGCATCTCACTCTCTTTGAATCTTCTTTATCATGCTAGGATTAGCAGGAAAAAGCAAAAAATTTCAGAATTGCACCTTGCAATGTGGAGATATTACTGTTTGTGCATTTACAATATTCATTGATTTTTGCCATTGAAAAACATGTTTTTCATATACCAGAAATGTTTGAAGCTACTGACTGAATGAAAGGAGCTGGCATCTCACTCTCTTTGAATCTTCTTTATCATGCTAGGATTAACAGGAAAAAGCAAAAAATTTCAGAATTGCACCGTGCAATGTGGAGATATTACTGTTTGTGCATTTACAATATTCATTGATTTTTGCCATTGAAAAACGTCCAGAAATGTTTGAAGCTACTGACTGAATGAAAGGAGCTGGCATCTCACTCTCTTTGAATCTTCTTTATCATGCTAGGATTAGCAAGAAAAAGCAAAAAATTTCAGAATTGCACCGTGCAATGTGGAGATATTACTGTTTGTGCATTTACAATATTCATTGATTTTTGCCATTGAAAAACGTCCAGAAATGTTTGAAGCTACTGACTGAATGAAAGGAGCTGGCATCTCACTCTCTTTGAATCTTCTTTATCATGCTAGGATTAGCAGGAAAAAGCAAAAAATTTCAGAATTGCACCGTGCAATGTGGAGATATTACTGTTTGTGCATTTACAATATTCATTGATTTTTGCCATTGAAAAACATGTTTTTCATATACCAGAAATGTTTGAAGCTACTGACTGAATGAAAGGAGCTGGCATCTCACTCTCTTTGAATCTTCTTTATCATGCTAGGATTAACAGGAAAAAGCAAAAAATTTCAGAATTGCACCGTGCAATGTGGAGATATTACTGTTTGTGCATTTACAATATTCATTGATATTTGCCATTGAAAAACATGTTATTCATATACCAGAAATGTTTGAAGCTACTGACTGAATGAAAGGAGCTGGCATCTCACTCTCTTTGAATCTTCTTTATCATGCTAGGATTAGCAGGAAAAAGCAAAAAATTTCAGAATTGCACCTTGCAATGTGGAGATATTACTGTTTGTGCATTTACAATATTCATTGATTTTTGCCATTGAAAAACATGTTTTTCATATACCAGAAATGTTTGAAGCTACTGACTGAATGAAAGGAGCTGGCATCTCACTCTCTTTGAATCTTCTTTATCATGCTAGGATTAGCAGGAAAAAGCAAAAAATTTCAGAATTGCACCGTGCAATGTGGAGATATTACTGTTTGTGCATTTACAATATTCATTGATTTTTGCCATTGAAAAACATGTTTTTCATATACCAGAAATGTTTGAAGCTACTGACTGAATGAAAGGAGCTGGCATCTCACTCTCTTTGAATCTTCTTTATCATGCTAGGATTAACAGGAAAAAGCTAAAAATTTCAGAATTGCACCGTGCAATGTGGAGATATTACTGTTTGTGCATTTACAATATTCATTGATTTTTGCCATTGAAAAACATGTTTTTCATATACCAGAAATGTTTGAAGCTACTGACTGAATGAAAGGAGCTGGCATCTCACTCTCTTTGAATCTTCTTTATCATGCTAGGATTAGCAGGAAAAAGCAAAAAATTTCAGAATTGCACCTTGCAATGTGGAGATATTACTGTTTGTGCATTTACAATATTCATTGATTTTTGCCATTGAAAAACATGTTTTTCATATACCAGAAATGTTTGAAGCTACTGACTGAATGAAAGGAGCTGGCATCTCACTCTCTTTGAATCTTCTTTATCATGCTAGGATTAGCAGGAAAAAGCTAAAAATTTCAGAATTGCACCTTGCAATGTGGAGATATTACTGTTTGTGCATTTACAATATTCATTGATTTTTGCCATTGAAAAACATGTTTTTCATATACCAGAAATGTTTGAAGCTACTGACTGAATGAAAGGAGCTGGCATCTCACTCTCTTTGAATCTTCTTTATCATGCTAGGATTAACAAGAAAAAGCTAAAAATTTCAGAATTGCACCGTGCAATGTGGAGATATTACTGTTTGTGCATTTACAATATTCATTGATTTTTGCCATTGAAAAACATGTTTTTCATATACCAGAAATGTTTGAAGCTACTGACTGAATGAAAGGAGCTGGCATCTCACTCTCTTTGAATCTTCTTTATCATGCTAGGATTAGCAGGAAAAAGCAAAAAATTTCAGAATTGCACCTTGCAATGTGGAGATATTACTGTTTGTGCATTTACAATATTCATTGATTTTTGCCATTGAAAAACATGTTTTTCATATACCAGAAATGTTTGAAGCTACTGACTGAATGAAAGGAGCTGGCATCTCACTCTCTTTGAATCTTCTTTATCATGCTAGGATTAACAGGAAAAAGCTAAAAATTTCAGAATTGCACCGTGCAATGTGGAGATATTACTGTTTGTGCATTTACAATATTCATTGATTTTTGCCATTGAAAAACATGTTTTTCATATACCAGAAATGTTTGAAGCTACTGACTGAATGAAAGGAGCTGGCATCTCACTCTCTTTGAATCTTCTTTATCATGCTAGGATTAGCAGGAAAAAGCAAAAAATTTCAGAATTGCACCTTGCAATGTGGAGATATTACTGTTTGTGCATTTACAATATTCATTGATTTTTGCCATTGAAAAACATGTTTTTCATATACCAGAAATGTTTGAAGCTACTGACTGAATGAAAGGAGCTGGCATCTCACTCTCTTTGAATCTTTTTATCATGCTAGGATTAACAGGAAAAAGCTAAAAATTTCAGAATTGCACCGTGCAATGTGGAGATATTACTGTTTGTGCATTTACAATATTCATTGATTTTTGCCATTGAAAAACATGTTTTTCATATACCAGAAATGTTTGAAGCTACTGACTGAATGAAAGGAGCTGGCATCTCACTCTCTTTGAATCTTCTTTATCATGCTAGGATTAGCAGGAAAAAGCAAAAAATTTCAGAATTGCACCGTGCAATGTGGAGATATTACTGTTTGTGCATTTACAATATTCATTGATTTTTGCCATTGAAAAACATGTTTTTCATATACCAGAAATGTTTGAAGCTACTGACTGAATGAAAGGAGCTGGCATCTCACTCTCTTTGAATCTTCTTTATCATGCTAGGATTAACAGGAAAAAGCTAAAAATTTCAGAATTGCACCTTGCAATGTGGAGATATTACTGTTTGTGCATTTACAATATTCATTGATTTTTGCCATTGAAAAACATGTTTTTCATATACCAGAAATGTTTGAAGCTACTGACTGAATGAAAGGAGCTGGCATCTCACTCTCTTTGAATCTTCTTTATCATGCTAGGATTAACAGGAAAAAGCTAAAAATTTCAGAATTGCACCTTGCAATGTGGAGATATTACTGTTTGTGCATTTACAATATTCATTGATTTTTGCCATTGAAAAACATGTTTTTCATATACCAGAAATGTTTGAAGCTACTGACTGAATGAAAGGAGCTGGCATCTCACTCTCTTTGAATCTTCTTTATCATGCTAGGATTAGCAGGAAAAAGCAAAAAATTTCAGAATTGCACCGTGCAATGTGGAGATATTACTGTTTGTGCATTTACAATATTCATTGATTTTTGCCATTGAAAAACATGTTTTTCATATACCAGAAATGTTTGAAGCTACTGACTGAATGAAAGGAGCTGGCATCTCACTCTCTTTGAATCTTCTTTATCATGCTAGGATTAACAGGAAAAAGCTTATAATTTCAGAATTGCACCTTGCAATGTGGAGATATTACTGTTTGTGCATTTACAATATTCATTGATTTTTGCCATTGAAAAACGTCCAGAAATGTTTGAAGCTACTGACTGAATGAAAGGAGCTGGCATCTCACTCTCTTTGAATCTTCTTTATCATGCTAGGATTAACAGGAAAAAGCTAAAAATTTCAGAATTGCACCGTGCAATGTGGAGATATTACTGTTTGTGCATTTACAATATTCATTGATTTTTGCCATTGAAAAACATGTTTTTCATATACCAGAAATGTTTGAAGCTACTGACTGAATGAAAGGAGCTGGCATCTCACTCTCTTTGAATCTTCTTTATCATGCTAGGATTAACAGGAAAAAGCTAAAAATTTCAGAATTGCACCGTGCAATGTGGAGATATTACTGTTTGTGCATTTACAATATTCATTGATTTTTGCCATTGAAAAACATGTTTTTCATATACCAGAAATGTTTGAAGCTACTGACTGAATGAAAGGAGCTGGCATCTCACTCTCTTTGAATCTTCTTTATCATGCTAGGATTAACAGGAAAAAGCTAAAAATTTCAGAATTGCACCGTGCAATGTGGAGATATTACTGTTTGTGCATTTACAATATTCATTGATTTTTGCCATTGAAAAACATGTTTTTCATATACCAGAAATGTTTGAAGCTACTGACTGAATGAAAGGAGCTGGCATCTCACTCTCTTTGAATCTTCTTTATCATGCTAGGATTAACAGGAAAAAGCAAAAAATTTCAGAATTGCACCGTGCAATGTGGAGATATTACTGTTTGTGCATTTACAATATTCATTGATTTTTGCCATTGAAAAACATCCAGAAATGTTTGAAGCTACTGACTGAATGAAAGGAGCTGGCATCTCACTCTCTTTGAATCTTCTTTATCATGCTAGGATTAACAGGAAAAAGCTAAAAATTTCAGAATTGCACCGTGCAATGTGGAGATATTACTGTTTGTGCATTTACAATATTCATTGATTTTTGCCATTGAAAAACATGTTTTTCATATACCAGAAATGTTTGAAGCTACTGACTGAATGAAAGGAGCTGGCATCTCACTCTCTTTGAATCTTCTTTATCATGCTAGGATTAACAGGAAAAAGCTAAAAATTTCAGAATTGCACCTTGCAATGTGGAGATATTACTGTTTGTGCATTTACAATATTCATTGATTTTTGCCATTGAAAAACATGTTTTTCATATACCAGAAATGTTTGAAGCTACTGACTGAATGAAAGGAGCTGGCATCTCACTCTCTTTGAATCTTCTTTATCATGCTAGGATTAGCAGGAAAAAGCAAAAAATTTCAGAATTGCACCGTGCAATGTGGAGATATTACTGTTTGTGCATTTACAATATTCATTGATTTTTGCCATTGAAAAACGTCCAGAAATGTTTGAAGCTACTGACTGAATGAAAGGAGCTGGCATCTCACTCTCTTTGAATCTTCTTTATCATGCTAGGATTAACAGGAAAAAGCTAAAAATTTCAGAATTGCACCGTGCAATGTGGAGATATTACTGTTTGTGCATTTACAATATTCATTGATTTTTGCCATTGAAAAACATGTTTTTCATATACCAGAAATGTTTGAAGCTACTGACTGAATGAAAGGAGCTGGCATCTCACTCTCTTTGAATCTTCTTTATCATGCTAGGATTAACAGGAAAAAGCAAAAAATTTCAGAATTGCACCGTGCAATGTGGAGATATTACTGTTTGTGCATTTACAATATTCATTGATTTTTGCCATTGAAAAACATCCAGAAATGTTTGAAGCTACTGACTGAATGAAAGGAGCTGGCATCTCACTCTCTTTGAATCTTCTTTATCATGCTAGGATTAACAGGAAAAAGCTAAAAATTTCAGAATTGCACCGTGCAATGTGGAGATATTACTGTTTGTGCATTTACAATATTCATTGATTTTTGCCATTGAAAAACATGTTTTTCATATACCAGAAATGTTTGAAGCTACTGACTGAATGAAAGGAGCTGGCATCTCACTCTCTTTGAATCTTCTTTATCATGCTAGGATTAACAGGAAAAAGCTAAAAATTTCAGAATTGCACCTTGCAATGTGGAGATATTACTGTTTGTGCATTTACAATATTCATTGATTTTTGCCATTGAAAAACATGTTTTTCATATACCAGAAATGTTTGAAGCTACTGACTGAATGAAAGGAGCTGGCATCTCACTCTCTTTGAATCTTCTTTATCATGCTAGGATTAGCAGGAAAAAGCAAAAAATTTCAGAATTGCACCTTGCAATGTGGAGATATTACTGTTTGTGCATTTACAATATTCATTGATTTTTGCCATTGAAAAACGTCCAGAAATGTTTGAAGCTACTGACTGAATGAAAGGAGCTGGCATCTCACTGTCTTTGAATCTTCTTTATCATGCTAGGATTAACAGGAAAAAGCTAAAAATTTCAGAATTGCACCGTGCAATGTGGAGATATTACTGTTTGTGCATTTACAATATTCATTGATTTTTGCCATTGAAAAACATGTTTTTCATATACCAGAAATGTTTGAAGCTACTGACTGAATGAAAGGAGCTGGCATCTCACTCTCTTTGAATCTTCTTTATCATGCTAGGATTAGCAGGAAAAAGCAAAAAATTTCAGAATTGCACCGTGCAATGTGGAGATATTACTGTTTGTGCATTTACAATATTCATTGATTTTTGCCATTGAAAAACGTCCAGAAATGTTTGAAGCTACTGACTGAATGAAAGGAGCTGGCATCTCACTCTCTTTGAATCTTCTTTATCATGCTAGGATTAACAGGAAAAAGCTAAAAATTTCAGAATTGCACCGTGCAATGTGGAGATATTACTGTTTGTGCATTTACAATATTCATTGATTTTTGCCATTGAAAAACATGTTTTTCATATACCAGAAATGTTTGAAGCTACTGACTGAATGAAAGGAGCTGGCATCTCACTCTCTTTGAATCTTCTTTATCATGCTAGGATTAACAGGAAAAAGCAAAAAATTTCAGAATTGCACCGTGCAATGTGGAGATATTACTGTTTGTGCATTTACAATATTCATTGATTTTTGCCATTGAAAAACATCCAGAAATGTTTGAAGCTACTGACTGAATGAAAGGAGCTGGCATCTCACTCTCTTTGAATCTTCTTTATCATGCTAGGATTAACAGGAAAAAGCTAAAAATTTCAGAATTGCACCGTGCAATGTGGAGATATTACTGTTTGTGCATTTACAATATTCATTGATTTTTGCCATTGAAAAACATGTTTTTCATATACCAGAAATGTTTGAAGCTACTGACTGAATGAAAGGAGCTGGCATCTCACTCTCTTTGAATCTTCTTTATCATGCTAGGATTAACAGGAAAAAGCTAAAAATTTCAGAATTGCACCTTGCAATGTGGAGATATTACTGTTTGTGCATTTACAATATTCATTGATTTTTGCCATTGAAAAACATGTTTTTCATATACCAGAAATGTTTGAAGCTACTGACTGAATGAAAGGAGCTGGCATCTCACTCTCTTTGAATCTTCTTTATCATGCTAGGATTAGCAGGAAAAAGCAAAAAATTTCAGAATTGCACCGTGCAATGTGGAGATATTACTGTTTGTGCATTTACAATATTCATTGATTTTTGCCATTGAAAAACATGTTTTTCATATACCAGAAATGTTTGAAGCTACTGACTGAATGAAAGGAGCTGGCATCTCACTCTCTTTGAATCTTCTTTATCATGCTAGGATTAACAGGAAAAAGCTAAAAATTTCAGAATTGCACCGTGCAATGTGGAGATATTACTGTTTGTGCATTTACAATATTCATTGATTTTTGCCATTGAAAAACGTCCAGAAATGTTTGAAGCTACTGACTGAATGAAAGGAGCTGGCATCTCACTCTCTTTGAATCTTCTTTATCATGCTAGGATTAGCAGGAAAAAGCAAAAAATTTCAGAATTGCACCGTGCAATGTGGAGATATTACTGTTTGTGCATTTACAATATTCATTGATTTTTGCCATTGAAAAACATGTTTTTCATATACCAGAAATGTTTGAAGCTACTGACTGAATGAAAGGAGCTGGCATCTCACTCTCTTTGAATCTTCTTTATCATGCTAGGATTAACAGGAAAAAGCTAAAAATTTCAGAATTGCACCGTGCAATGTGGAGATATTACTGTTTGTGCATTTACAATATTCATTGATTTTTGCCATTGAAAAACGTCCAGAAATGTTTGAAGCTACTGACTGAATGAAAGGAGCTGGCATCTCACTCTCTTTGAATCTTCTTTATCATGCTAGGATTAACAGGAAAAAGCTAAAAATTTCAGAATTGCACCTTGCAATGTGGAGATATTACTGTTTGTGCATTTACAATATTCATTGATTTTTGCCATTGAAAAACATGTTTTTCATATACCAGAAATGTTTGAAGCTACTGACTGAATGAAAGGAGCTGGCATCTCACTCTCTTTGAATCTTCTTTATCATGCTAGGATTAGCAGGAAAAAGCAAAAATTTTCAGAATTGCACCTTGCAATGTGGAGATATTACTGTTTGTGCATTTACAATATTCATTGATTTTTGCCATTGAAAAACGTCCAGAAATGTTTGAAGCTACTGACTGAATGAAAGGAGCTGGCATCTCACTCTCTTTGAATCTTCTTTATCATGCTAGGATTAACAGGAAAAAGCTAAAAATTTCAGAATTGCACCGTGCAATGTGGAGATATTACTGTTTGTGCATTTACAATATTCATTGATTTTTGCCATTGAAAAACATGTTTTTCATATACCAGAAATGTTTGAAGCTACTGACTGAATGAAAGGAGCTGGCATCTCACTCTCTTTGAATCTTCTTTATCATGCTAGGATTAGCAGGAAAAAGCAAAAAATTTCAGAATTGCACCGTGCAATGTGGAGATATTACTGTTTGTGCATTTACAATATTCATTGATTTTTGCCATTGAAAAACATGTTTTTCATATACCAGAAATGTTTGAAGCTACTGAATGAATGAAAGGAGCTGGCATCTCACTCTCTTTGAATCTTCTTTATCATGCTAGGATTAGCAGGAAAAAGCTAAAAATTTCAGAATTGCACCTTGCAATGTGGAGATATTACTGTTTGTGCATTTACAATATTCATTGATTTTTGCCATTGAAAAACATGTTTTTCATATACCAGAAATGTTTGAAGCTACTGACTGAATGAAAGGAGCTGGCATCTCACTCTCTTTGAATCTTCTTTATCATGCTAGGATTAACAGGAAAAAGCAAAAAATTTCAGAATTGCACCGTGCAATGTGGAGATATTACTGTTTGTGCATTTACAATATTCATTGATTTTTGCCATTGAAAAACGTCCAGAAATGTTTGAAGCTACTGACTGAATGAAAGGAGCTGGCATCTCACTCTCTTTGAATCTTCTTTATCATGCTAGGATTAACAGGAAAAAGCTAAAAATTTCAGAATTGCACCTTGCAATGTGGAGATATTACTATTTGTGCATTTACAATATTCATTGATTTTTGCCATTGAAAAACATGTTTTTCATATACCAGAAATGTTTGAAGCTACTGACTGAATGAAAGGAGCTGGCATCTCACTCTCTTTGAATCTTCTTTATCATGCTAGGATTAGCAGGAAAAAGCTAAAAATTTCAGAATTGCACCGTGCAATGTGGAGATATTACTGTTTGTGCATTTACAATATTCATTGATTTTTGCCATTGAAAAACATGTTTTTCATATACCAGAAATGTTTGAAGCTACTGACTGAATGAAAGGAGCTGGCATCTCACTCTCTTTGAATCTTCTTTATCATGCTAGGATTAACAGGAAAAAGCAAAAAATTTCAGAATTGCACCGTGCAATGTGGAGATATTACTGTTTGTGCATTTACAATATTCATTGATTTTTGCCATTGAAAAACGTCCAGAAATGTTTGAAGCTACTGACTGAATGAAAGGAGCTGGCATCTCACTCTCTTTGAATCTTCTTTATCATGCTAGGATTAACAGGAAAAAGCTAAAAATTTCAGAATTGCACCTTGCAATGTGGAGATATTACTGTTTGTGCATTTACAATATTCATTGATTTTTGCCATTGAAAAACATGTTTTTCATATACCAGAAATGTTTGAAGCTACTGACTGAATGAAAGGAGCTGGCATCTCACTCTCTTTGAATCTTCTTTATCATGCTAGGATTAACAGGAAAAAGCAAAAAATTTCAGAATTGCACCGTGCAATGTGGAGATATTACTGTTTGTGCATTTACAATATTCATTGATTTTTGCCATTGAAAAACATGTTTTTCATATACCAGAAATGTTTGAAGCTACTGACTGAATGAAAGGAGCTGGCATCTCACTCTCTTTGAATCTTCTTTATCATGCTAGGATTAACAGGAAAAAGCTAAAAATTTCAGAATTGCACCGTGCAATGTGGAGATATTACTGTTTGTGCATTTACAATATTCATTGATTTTTGCCATTGAAAAACATGTTTTTCATATACCAGAAATGTTTGAAGCTACTGACTGAATGAAAGGAGCTGGCATCTCACTCTCTTTGAATCTTCTTTATCATGCTAGGATTAGCAGGAAAAAGCAAAAAATTTCAGAATTGCACCTTGCAATGTGGAGATATTACTGTTTGTGCATTTACAATATTCATTGATTTTTGCCATTGAAAAACGTCCAGAAATGTTTGAAGCTACTGACTGAATGAAAGGAGCTGGCATCTCACTCTCTTTGAATCTTCTTTATCATGCTAGGATTAGCAGGAAAAAGCTAAAAATTTCAGAATTGCACCGTGCAATGTGGAGATATTACTGTTTGTGCATTTACAATATTCATTGATTTTTGCCATTGAAAAACGTCCAGAAATGTTTGAAGCTACTGACTGAATGAAAGGAGCTGGCATCTCACTCTCTTTGAATCTTCTTTATCATGCTAGGATTAGCAGGAAAAAGCAAAAAATTTCAGAATTGCACCGTGCAATGTGGAGATATTACTGTTTGTGCATTTACAATATTCATTGATTTTTGCCATTGAAAAACATGTTTTTCATATACCAGAAATGTTTGAAGCTACTGACTGAATGAAAGGAGCTGGCATCTCACTCTCTTTGAATCTTCTTTATCATGCTAGGATTAGCAGGAAAAAGCAAAAAATTTCAGAATTGCACCGTGCAATGTGGAGATATTACTGTTTGTGCATTTACAATATTCATTGATTTTTGCCATTGAAAAACATGTTTTTCATATACCAGAAATGTTTGAAGCTACTGACTGAATGAAAGGAGCTGGCATCTCACTCTCTTTGAATCTTCTTTATCATGCTAGGATTAACAGGAAAAAGCAAAAAATTTCAGAATTGCACCGTGCAATGTGGAGATATTACTGTTTGTGCATTTACAATATTCATTGATTTTTGCCATTGAAAAACATGTTTTTCATATACCAGAAATGTTTGAAGCTACTGACTGAATGAAAGGAGCTGGCATCTCACTCTCTTTGAATCTTCTTTATCATGCTAGGATTAACAGGAAAAAGCAAAAAATTTCAGAATTGCACCTTGCAATGTGGAGATATTACTGTTTGTGCATTTACAATATTCATTGATTTTTGCCATTGAAAAACATGTTTTTCATATACCAGAAATGGTTGAAGCTACTGACTGAATGAAAGGAGCTGGCATCTCACTCTCTTTGAATCTTCTTTATCATGCTAGGATTAACAGGAAAAAGCAAAAAATTTTAGAATTGCACCGTGCAATGTGGAGATATTACTGTTTGTGCATTTACAATATTCATTGATTTTTGCCATTGAAAAACATGTTTTTCATATACCAGAAATGTTTGAAGCTACTGACTGAATGAAAGGAGCTGGCATCTCACTCTCTTTGAATCTTCTTTATCATGCTAGGATTAACAGGAAAAAGCTAAAAATTTCAGAATTGCACCGTGCAATGTGGAGATATTACTGTTTGTGCATTTACAATATTCATTGATTTTTGCCATTGAAAAACATGTTTTTCATATACCAGAAATGTTTGAAGCTACTGACTGAATGAAAGGAGCTGGCATCTCACTCTCTTTGAATCTTCTTTATCATGCTAGGATTAACAGGAAAAAGCTAAAAATTTCAGAATTGCACCTTGCAATGTGGAGATATTACTGTTTGTGCATTTACAATATTCATTGATTTTTGCCATTGAAAAACATGTTTTTCATATACCAGAAATGTTTGAAGCTACTGACTGAATGAAAGGAGCTGGCATCTCACTCTCTTTGAATCTTCTTTATCATGCTAGGATTAACAGGAAAAAGCTAAAAATTTCAGAATTGCACCGTGCAATGTGGAGATATTACTGTTTGTGCATTTACAATATTCATTGATTTTTGCCATTGAAAAACATGTTTTTCATATACCAGAAATGTTTGAAGCTACTGACTGAATGAAAGGAGCTGGCATCTCACTCTCTTTGAATCTTCTTTATCATGCTAGGATTAACAGGAAAAAGCTAAAAATTTCAGAATTGCACCTTGCAATGTGGAGATATTACTGTTTGTGCATTTACAATATTCATTGATTTTTGCCATTGAAAAACGTCCAGAAATGTTTGAAGCTACTGACTGAATGAAAGGAGCTGGCATCTCACTCTCTTTGAATCTTCTTTATCATGCTAGGATTAGCAGGAAAAAGCAAAAAATTTCAGAATTGCACCGTGCAATGTGGAGATATTACTGTTTGTGCATTTACAATATTCATTGATTTTTGCCATTGAAAAACATGTTTTTCATATACCAGAAATGTTTGAAGCTACTGACTGAATGAAAGGAGCTGGCATCTCACTCTCTTTGAATCTTCTTTATCATGCTAGGATTAGCAGGAAAAAGCAAAAAATTTCAGAATTGCACCGTGCAATGTGGAGATATTACTGTTTGTGCATTTACAATATTCATTGATTTTTGCCATTGAAAAACATGTTTTTCATATACCAGAAATGTTTGAAGCTACTGACTGAATGAAAGGAGCTGGCATCTCACTCTCTTTGAATCTTCTTTATCATGCTAGGATTAGCAGGAAAAAGCAAAAAATTTCAGAATTGCACCTTGCAATGTGGAGATATTACTGTTTGTGCATTTACAATATTCATTGATTTTTGCCATTGAAAAACGTCCAGAAATGTTTGAAGCTACTGACTGAATGAAAGGAGCTGGCATCTCACTCTCTTTGAATCTTCTTTATCATGCTAGGATTAACAGGAAAAAGCTAAAAATTTCAGAATTGCACCTTGCAATGTGGAGATATTACTGTTTGTGCATTTACAATATTCATTGATTTTTGCCATTGAAAAACATGTTTTTCATATACCAGAAATGTTTGAAGCTACTGACTGAATGAAAGGAGCTGGCATCTCACTCTCTTTGAATCTTCTTTATCATGCTAGGATTAGCAGGAAAAAGCAAAAAATTTCAGAATTGCACCTTGCAATGTGGAGATATTACTGTTTGTGCATTTACAATATTCATTGATTTTTGCCATTGAAAAACATGTTTTTCATATACCAGAAATGTTTGAAGCTACTGACTGAATGAAAGGAGCTGGCATCTCACTCTCTTTGAATCTTCTTTATCATGCTAGGATTAACAGGAAAAAGCTAAAAATTTCAGAATTGCACCTTGCAATGTGGAGATATTACTGTTTGTGCATTTACAATATTCATTGATTTTTGCCATTGAAAAACATGTTTTTCATATACCAGAAATGTTTGAAGCTACTGACTGAATGAAAGGAGCTGGCATCTCACTCTCTTTGAATCTTCTTTATCATGCTAGGATTAACAGGAAAAAGCAAAAAATTTCAGAATTGCACCGTGCAATGTGGAGATATTACTGTTTGTGCATTTACAATATTCATTGATTTTTGCCATTGAAAAACATGTTTTTCATATACCAGAAATGTTTGAAGCTACTGACTGAATGAAAGGAGCTGGCATCTCACTCTCTTTGAATCTTCTTTATCATGCTAGGATTAGCAGGAAAAAGCAAAAAAATTCAGAATTGCACCTTGCAATGTGGAGATATTACTGTTTGTGCATTTACAATATTCATTGATTTTTGCCATTGAAAAACGTCCAGAAATGTTTGAAGCTACTGACTGAATGAAAGGAGCTGGCATCTCACTCTCTTTGAATCTTCTTTATCATGCTAGGATTAGCAGGAAAAAGCAAAAAATTTCAGAATTGCACCTTGCAATGTGGAGATATTACTGTTTGTGCATTTACAATATTCATTGATTTTTGCCATTGAAAAACATGTTTTTCATATACCAGAAATGTTTGAAGCTACTGACTGAATGAAAGGAGCTGGCATCTCACTCTCTTTGAATCTTCTTTATCATGCTAGGATTAACAGGAAAAAGCTAAAAATTTCAGAATTGCACCTTGCAATGTGGAGATATTACTGTTTGTGCATTTACAATATTCATTGATTTTTGCCATTGAAAAACATGTTTTTCATATACCAGAAATGTTTGAAGCTACTGACTGAATGAAAGGAGCTGGCATCTCACTCTCATTGAATCTTCTTTATCATGCTAGGATTAACAGGAAAAAGCAAAAAATTTCAGAATTGCACCTTGCAATGTGGAGATATTACTGTTTGTGCATTTACAATATTCATTGATTTTTGCCATTGAAAAACATGTTTTTCATATACCAGAAATGTTTGAAGCTACTGACTGAATGAAAGGAGCTGGCATCTCACTCTCTTTGAATCTTCTTTATCATGCTAGGATTAGCAGGAAAAAGCTAAAAATTTCAGAATTGCACCTTGCAATGTGGAGATATTACTGTTTGTGCATTTACAATATTCATTGATTTTTGCCATTGAAAAACATGTTTTTCATATACCAGAAATGTTTGAAGCTACTGACTGAATGAAAGGAGCTGGCATCTCACTCTCTTTGAATCTTCTTTATCATGCTAGGATTAGCAGGAAAAAGCTAAAAATTTCAGAATTGCACCGTGCAATGTGGAGATATTACTGTTTGTGCATTTACAATATTCATTGATTTTTGCCATTGAAAAACATGTTTTTCATATACCAGAAATGTTTGAAGCTACTGACTGAATGAAAGGAGCTGGCATCTCACTCTCTTTGAATCTTCTTTATCATGCTAGGATTAGCAGGAAAAAGCAAAAAATTTCAGAATTGCACCGTGCAATGTGGAGATATTACTGTTTGTGCATTTACAATATTCATTGATTTTTGCCATTGAAAAACATGTTTTTCATATACCAGAAATGTTTGAAGCTACTGACTGAATGAAAGGAGCTGGCATCTCACTCTCTTTGAATCTTCTTTATCATGCTAGGATTAACAGGAAAAAGCTAAAAATTTCAGAATTGCACCGTGCAATGTGGAGATATTACTGTTTGTGCATTTACAATATTCATTGATTTTTGCCATTGAAAAACATGTTTTTCATATACCAGAAATGTTTGAAGCTACTGACTGAATGAAAGGAGCTGGCATCTCACTCTCTTTGAATCTTCTTTATCATGCTAGGATTAACAGGAAAAAGCTAAAAATTTCAGAATTGCACCTTGCAATGTGGAGATATTACTGTTTGTGCATTTACAATATTCATTGATTTTTGCCATTGAAAAACATGTTTTTCATATACCAGAAATGTTTGAAGCTACTGACTGAATGAAAGGAGCTGGCATCTCACTCTCTTTGAATCTTCTTTATCATGCTAGGATTAACAGGAAAAAGCAAAAAAATTTCAGAATTGCACCTTGCAATGTGGAGATATTACTGTTTGTGCATTTACAATATTCATTGATTTTTGCCATTGAAAAACATGTTTTTCATATACCAGAAATGTTTGAAGCTACTGACTGAATGAAAGGAGCTGGCATCTCACTCTCTTTGAATCTTCTTTATCATGCTAGGATTAGCAGGAAAAAGCAAAAATTTCAGAATTGCACCGTGCAATGTGGAGATATTACTGTTTGTGCATTTACAATATTCATTGATTTTTGCCATTGAAAAACATGTTTTTCATATACCAGAAATGTTTGAAGCTACTGACTGAATGAAAGGAGCTGGCATCTCACTCTCTTTGAATCTTCTTTATCATGCTAGGATTAGCAGGAAAAAGCTAAAAATTTCAGAATTGCACCGTGCAATGTGGAGATATTACTGTTTGTGCATTTACAATATTCATTGATTTTTGCCATTGAAAAACATGTTTTTCATATACCAGAAATGTTTGAAGCTACTGACTGAATGAAAGGAGCTGGCATCTCACTCTCTTTGAATCTTCTTTATCATGCTAGGATTAGCAGGAAAAAGCAAAAAATTTCAGAATTGCACCGTGCAATGTGGAGATATTACTGTTTGTGCATTTACAATATTCATTGATTTTTGCCATTGAAAAACATGTTTTTCATATACCAGAAATGTTTGAAGCTACTGACTGAATGAAAGGAGCTGGCATCTCACTCTCTTTGAATCTTCTTTATCATGCTAGGATTAGCAGGAAAAAGCAAAAAATTTCAGAATTGCACCTTGCAATGTGGAGATATTACTGTTTGTGCATTTACAATATTCATTGATTTTTGCCATTGAAAAACATGTTTTTCATATACCAGAAATGTTTGAAGCTACTGACTGAATGAAAGGAGCTGGCATCTCACTCTCTTTGAATCTTCTTTATCATGCTAGGATTAGCAGGAAAAAGCAAAAAATTTCAGAATTGCACCGTGCAATGTGGAGATATTACTGTTTGTGCATTTACAATATTCATTGATTTTTGCCATTGAAAAACATGTTTTTCATATACCAGAAATGTTTGAAGCTACTGACTGAATGAAAGGAGCTGGCATCTCACTCTCTTTGAATCTTCTTTATCATGCTAGGATTAGCAGGAAAAAGCAAAAAATTTCAGAATTGCACCGTGCAATGTGGAGATATTACTGTTTGTGCATTTACAATATTCATTGATTTTTGCCATTGAAAAACATGTTTTTCATATACCAGAAATGTTTGAAGCTACTGACTGAATGAAAGGAGCTGGCATCTCACTCTCTTTGAATCTTCTTTATCATGCTAGGATTAACAGGAAAAAGCTAAAAATTTCAGAATTGCACCTTGCAATGTGGAGATATTACTGTTTGTGCATTTACAATATTCATTGATTTTTGCCATTGAAAAACATGTTTTTCATATACCAGAAATGTTTGAAGCTACTGACTGAATGAAAGGAGCTGGCATCTCACTCTCTTTGAATCTTCTTTATCATGCTAGGATTAACAGGAAAAAGCAAAAAATTTCAGAATTGCACCTTGCAATGTGGAGATATTACTGTTTGTGCATTTACAATATTCATTGATTTTTGCCATTGAAAAACATGTTTTTCATATACCAGAAATGTTTGAAGCTACTGACTGAATGAAAGGAGCTGGCATCTCACTCTCTTTGAATCTTCTTTATCATGCTAGGATTAACAGGAAAAAGCTAAAAATTTCAGAATTGCACCTTGCAATGTGGATATATTACTGTTTGTGCATTTACAATATTCATTGATTTTTGCCATTGAAAAACAGTTTTTTCATTACCAGAAATGTTTGAAGCTACTGACTGAATGAAAGGAGCTGGCATCTCACTCTCTTTGAATCTTCTTTATCATGCTAGGATTAGCAGGAAAAAGCAAAAAATTTCAGAATTGCACCGTGCAATGTGGAGATATTACTGTTTGTGCATTTACAATATTCATTGATTTTTGCCATTGAAAAACATGTTTTTCATATACCAGAAATGTTTGAAGCTACTGACTGAATGAAAGGAGCTGGCATCTCACTCTCTTTGAATCTTCTTTATCATGCTAGGATTAGCAGGAAAAAGCAAAAAATTTCAGAATTGCACCGTGCAATGTGGAGATATTACTGTTTGTGCATTTACAATATTCATTGATTTTTGCCATTGAAAAACATGTTTTTCATATACCAGAAATGTTTGAAGCTACTGACTGAATGAAAGGAGCTGGCATCTCACTCTCTTTGAATCTTCTTTATCATGCTAGGATTAGCAGGAAAAAGCAAAAAATTTCAGAATTGCACCTTGCAATGTGGAGATATTACTGTTTGTGCATTTACAATATTCATTGATTTTTGCCATTGAAAAACGTCCAGAAATGTTTGAAGCTACTGACTGAATGAAAGGAGCTGGCATCTCACTCTCTTTGAATCTTCTTTATCATGCTAGGATTAACAGGAAAAAGCTAAAAATTTCAGAATTGCACCTTGCAATGTGGAGATATTACTGTTTGTGCATTTACAATATTCATTGATTTTTGCCATTGAAAAACATGTTTTTCATATACCAGAAATGTTTGAAGCTACTGACTGAATGAAAGGAGCTGGCATCTCACTCTCTTTGAATCTTCTTTATCATGCTAGGATTAGCAGGAAAAAGCAAAAAATTTCAGAATTGCACCTTGCAATGTGGAGATATTACTGTTTGTGCATTTACAATATTCATTGATTTTTGCCATTGAAAAACATGTTTTTGATATACCAGAAATGTTTGAAGCTACTGACTGAATGAAAGGAGCTGGCATCTCACTCTCTTTGAATCTTCTTTATCATGCTAGGATTAACAGGAAAAAGCTAAAAATTTCAGAATTGCACCTTGCAATGTGGAGATATTACTGTTTGTGCATTTACAATATTCATTGATTTTTGCCATTGAAAAACATGTTTTTCATATACCAGAAATGTTTGAAGCTACTGACTGAATGAAAGGAGCTGGCATCTCACTCTCTTTGAATCTTCTTTATCATGCTAGGATTAACAGGAAAAAGCAAAAAATTTCAGAATTGCACCGTGCAATGTGGAGATATTACTGTTTGTGCATTTACAATATTCATTGATTTTTGCCATTGAAAAACATGTTTTTCATATACCAGAAATGTTTGAAGCTACTGACTGAATGAAAGGAGCTGGCATCTCACTCTCTTTGAATCTTCTTTATCATGCTAGGATTAGCAGGAAAAAGCAAAAAAATTTCAGAATTGCACCTTGCAATGTGGAGATATTACTGTTTGTGCATTTACAATATTCATTGATTTTTGCCATTGAAAAACATTTTTTTGATATACCAGAAATGTTTGAAGCTACTGACTGAATGAAAGGAGCTGGCATCTCACTCTCTTTGAATCTTCTTTATCATGCTAGGATTAGCAGGAAAAAGCAAAAAATTTCAGAATTGCACCTTGCAATGTGGAGATATTACTGTTTGTGCATTTACAATATTCATTGATTTTTGCCATTGAAAAACATGTTTTTCATATACCAGAAATGTTTGAAGCTACTGACTGAATGAAAGGAGCTGGCATCTCACTCTCTTTGAATCTTCTTTATCATGCTAGGATTAACAGGAAAAAGCTAAAAATTTCAGAATTGCACCTTGCAATGTGGAGATATTACTGTTTGTGCATTTACAATATTCATTGATTTTTGCCATTGAAAAACATGTTTTTCATATACCAGAAATGTTTGAAGCTACTGACTGAATGAAAGGAGCTGGCATCTCACTCTCTTTGAATCTTCTTTATCATGCTAGGATTAGCAGGAAAAAGCAAAAAATTTCAGAATTGCACCTTGCAATGTGGAGATATTACTGTTTGTGCATTTACAATATTCATTGATTTTTGCCATTGAAAAACATGTTTTTCATATACCAGAAATGTTTGAAGCTACTGACTGAATGAAAGGAGCTGGCATCTCACTCTCTTTGAATCTTCTTTATCATGCTAGGATTAGCAGGAAAAAGCTAAAAATTTCAGAATTGCACCTTGCAATGTGGAGATATTACTGTTTGTGCATTTACAATATTCATTGATTTTTGCCATTGAAAAACATGTTTTTCATATACCAGAAATGTTTGAAGCTACTGACTGAATGAAAGGAGCTGGCATCTCACTCTCTTTGAATCTTCTTTATCATGCTAGGATTAGCAGGAAAAAGCTAAAAATTTCAGAATTGCACCGTGCAATGTGGAGATATTACTGTTTGTGCATTTACAATATTCATTGATTTTTGCCATTGAAAAACATGTTTTTCATATACCAGAAATGTTTGAAGCTACTGACTGAATGAAAGGAGCTGGCATCTCACTCTCTTTGAATCTTCTTTATCATGCTAGGATTAACAGGAAAAAGCTAAAAATTTCAGAATTGCACCGTGCAATGTGGAGATATTACTGTTTGTGCATTTACAATATTCATTGATTTTTGCCATTGAAAAACATGTTTTTCATATACCAGAAATGTTTGAAGCTACTGACTGAATGAAAGGAGCTGGCATCTCACTCTCTTTGAATCTTCTTTATCATGCTAGGATTAACAGGAAAAAGCTAAAAATTTCAGAATTGCACCTTGCAATGTGGAGATATTACTGTTTGTGCATTTACAATATTCATTGATTTTTGCCATTGAAAAACATGTTTTTCATATACCAGAAATGTTTGAAGCTACTGACTGAATGAAAGGAGCTGGCATCTCACTCTCTTTGAATCTTCTTTATCATGCTAGGATTAACAGGAAAAAGCAAAAATTTCAGAATTGCACCTTGCAATGTGGAGATATTACTGTTTGTGCATTTACAATATTCATTGATTTTTGCCATTGAAAAACATGTTTTTCATATACCAGAAATGTTTGAAGCTACTGACTGAATGAAAGGAGCTGGCATCTCACTCTCTTTGAATCTTCTTTATCATGCTAGGATTAGCAGGAAAAAGCTAAAAAATTTCAGAATTGCACCGTGCAATGTGGAGATATTACTGTTTGTGCATTTACAATATTCATTGATTTTTGCCATTGAAAAACATGTTTTTCATATACCAGAAATGTTTGAAGCTACTGACTGAATGAAAGGAGCTGGCATCTCACTCTCTTTGAATCTTCTTTATCATGCTAGGATTAGCAGGAAAAAGCAAAAAATTTCAGAATTGCACCGTGCAATGTGGAGATATTACTGTTTGTGCATTTACAATATTCATTGATTTTTGCCATTGAAAAACATGTTTTTCATATACCAGAAATGTTTGAAGCTACTGACTGAATGAAAGGAGCTGGCATCTCACTCTCTTTGAATCTTCTTTATCATGCTAGGATTAGCAGGAAAAAGCAAAAAATTTCAGAATTGCACCGTGCAATGTGGAGATATTACTGTTTGTGCATTTACAATATTCATTGATTTTTGCCATTGAAAAACATGTTTTTCATATACCAGAAATGTTTGAAGCTACTGACTGAATGAAAGGAGCTGGCATCTCACTCTCTTTGAATCTTCTTTATCATGCTAGGATTAGCAGGAAAAAGCAAAAAATTTCAGAATTGCACCGTGCAATGTGGAGATATTACTGTTTGTGCATTTACAATATTCATTGATTTTTTGCCATTGAAAAACATGTTTTTCATATACCAGAAATGTTTGAAGCTACTGACTGAATGAAAGGAGCTGGCATCTCACTCTCTTTGAATCTTCT
>NW_027371843.1:0-22083 GCF_046119375.1 Phyllobates terribilis
AAGATTCAAAGAGAGTGAGATGCCAGCTCCTTTCATTCAGTCAGTAGCTTCAAACATTTCTGGACGTTTTTCAATGGCAAAAATCAATGAATATTGTAAATGCACAAACAGTAATATCTCCACATTGCACGGTGCAATTCTGAAATTTTTAGCTTTTTCCTGTTAATCCTAGCATGATAAAGAAGATTCAAAGAGAGTGAGATGCCAGCTCCTTTCATTCAGTCAGTAGCTTCAAACATTTCTGGACGTTTTTCAATGGCAAAAATCAATGAATATTGTAAATGCACAAACAGTAATATCTCCACATTGCACGGTGCAATTCTGAAATTTTTTGCTTTTTCCTGTTAATCCTAGCATGATAAAGAAGATTCAAAGAGAGTGAGATGCCAGCTCCTTTCATTCAGTCAGTAGCTTCAAACATTTCTGGACGTTTTTCAATGGCAAAAATCAATGAATATTGTAAATGCACAAACAGTAATATCTCCACATTGCACGGTGCAATTCTGAAATTTTTAGCTTTTTCCTGTTAATCCTAGCATGATAAAGAAGATTCAAAGAGAGTGAGATGCCAGCTCCTTTCATTCAGTCAGTAGCTTCAAACATTTCTGGACGTTTTTCAATGGCAAAAATCAATGAATATTGTAAATGCACAAACAGTAATATCTCCACATTGCACGGTGCAATTCTGAAATTTTTAGCTTTTTCCTGTTAATCCTAGCATGATAAAGAAGATTCAAAGAGAGTGAGATGCCAGCTCCTTTCATTCAGTCAGTAGCTTCAAACATTTCTGGTATATGAAAAACATGTTTTTCAATGGCAAAAATCAATGAATATTGTAAATGCACAAACAGTAATATCTCCACATTGCACGGTGCAATTCTGAAATTTTTAGCTTTTTCCTGTTAATCCTAGCATGATAAAGAAGATTCAAAGAGAGTGAGATGCCAGCTCCTTTCATTCAGTCAGTAGCTTCAAACATTTCTGGACGTTTTTCAATGGCAAAAATCAATGAATATTGTAAATGCACAAACAGTAATATCTCCACATTGCACGGTGCAATTCTGAAATTTTTAGCTTTTTCCTGTTAATCCTAGCATGATAAAGAAGATTCAAAGAGAGTGAGATGCCAGCTCCTTTCATTCAGTCAGTAGCTTCAAACATTTCTGGACGTTTTTCAATGGCAAAAATCAATGAATATTGTAAATGCACAAACAGTAATATCTCCACATTGCACGGTGCAATTCTGAAATTTTTAGCTTTTTCCTGTTAATCCTAGCATGATAAAGAAGATTCAAAGAGAGTGAGATGCCAGCTCCTTTCATTCAGTCAGTAGCTTCAAACATTTCTGGTATATGAAAAACATGTTTTTCAATGGCAAAAATCAATGAATATTGTAAATGCACAAACAGTAATATCTCCACATTGCACGGTGCAATTCTGAAATTTTTAGCTTTTTCCTGTTAATCCTAGCATGATAAAGAAGATTCAAAGAGAGTGAGATGCCAGCTCCTTTCATTCAGTCAGTAGCTTCAAACATTTCTGGACGTTTTTCAATGGCAAAAATCAATGAATATTGTAAATGCACAAACAGTAATATCTCCACATTGCACGGTGCAATTCTGAAATTTTTTGCTTTTTCCTGCTAATCCTAGCATGATAAAGAAGATTCAAAGAGAGTGAGATGCCAGCTCCTTTCATTCAGTCAGTAGCTTCAAACATTTCTGGTATATGAAAAACATGTTTTTCAATGGCAAAAATCAATGAATATTGTAAATGCACAAACAGTAATATCTCCACATTGCACGGTGCAATTCTGAAATTTTTAGCTTTTTCCTGTTAATCCTAGCATGATAAAGAAGATTCAAAGAGAGTGAGATGCCAGCTCCTTTCATTCAGTCAGTAGCTTCAAACATTTCTGGACGTTTTTCAATGGCAAAAATCAATGAATATTGTAAATGCACAAACAGTAATATCTCCACATTGCACGGTGCAATTCTGAAATTTTTAGCTTTTTCCTGTTAATCCTAGCATGATAAAGAAGATTCAAAGAGAGTGAGATGCCAGCTCCTTTCATTCAGTCAGTAGCTTCAAACATTTCTGGTATATGAAAAACATGTTTTTCAATGGCAAAAATCAATGAATATTGTAAATGCACAAACAGTAATATCTCCACATTGCACGGTGCAATTCTGAAATTTTTAGCTTTTTCCTGTTAATCCTAGCATGATAAAGAAGATTCAAAGAGAGTGAGATGCCAGCTCCTTTCATTCAGTCAGTAGCTTCAAACATTTCTGGTATATGAAAAACATGTTTTTCAATGGCAAAAATCAATGAATATTGTAAATGCACAAACAGTAATATCTCCACATTGCACGGTGCAATTCTGAAATTTTTAGCTTTTTCCTGTTAATCCTAGCATGATAAAGAAGATTCAAAGAGAGTGAGATGCCAGCTCCTTTCATTCAGTCAGTAGCTTCAAACATTTCTGGACATGTTTTTCAATGGCAAAAATCAATGAATATTGTAAATGCACAAACAGTAATATCTCCACATTGCACGGTGCAATTCTGAAATTTTTAGCTTTTTCCTGTTAATCCTAGCATGATAAAGAAGATTCAAAGAGAGTGAGATGCCAGCTCCTTTCATTCAGTCAGTAGCTTCAAACATTTCTGGTATATGAAAAACATGTTTTTCAATGGCAAAAATCAATGAATATTGTAAATGCACAAACAGTAATATCTCCACATTGCACGGTGCAATTCTGAAATTTTTAGCTGTTTCCTGTTAATCCTAGCATGATAAAGAAGATTCAAAGAGAGTGAGATGCCAGCTCCTTTCATTCAGTCAGTAGCTTCAAACATTTCTGGACGTTTTTCAATGGCAAAAATCAATGAATAATGTAAATGCACAAACAGTAATATCTCCACATTGCACGGTGCAATTCTGAAATTTTTAGCTTTTTCCTGTTAATCCTAGCATGATAAAGAAGATTCAAAGAGAGTGAGATGCCAGCTCCTTTCATTCAGTCAGTAGCTTCAAACATTTCTGGTATATGAAAAACATGTTTTTCAATGGCAAAAATCAATGAATATTGTAAATGCACAAACAGTAATATCTCCACATTGCACGGTGCAATTCTGAAATTTTTAGCTTTTTCCTGTTAATCCTAGCATGATAAAGAAGATTCAAAGAGAGTGAGATGCCAGCTCCTTTCATTCAGTCAGTAGCTTCAAACATTTCTGGTATATGAAAAACATGTTTTTCAATGGCAAAAATCAATGAATATTGTAAATGCACAAACAGTAATATCTCCACATTGCACGGTGCAATTCTGAAATTTTTAGCTTTTTCCTGTTAATCCTAGCATGATAAAGAAGATTCAAAGAGAGTGAGATGCCAGCTCCTTTCATTCAGTCAGTAGCTTCAAACATTTCTGGTATATGAAAAACATGTTTTTCAATGGCAAAAATCAATGAATATTGTAAATGCACAAACAGTAATATCTCCACATTGCACGGTGCAATTCTGAAATTTTTAGCTTTTTCCTGTTAATCCTAGCATGATAAAGAAGATTCAAAGAGAGTGAGATGCCAGCTCCTTTCATTCAGTCAGTAGCTTCAAACATTTCTGGTATATGAAAAACATGTTTTTCAATGGCAAAAATCAATGAATATTGTAAATGCACAAACAGTAATATCTCCACATTGCACGGTGCAATTCTGAAATTTTTAGCTTTTTCCTGTTAATCCTAGCATGATAAAGAAGATTCAAAGAGAGTGAGATGCCAGCTCCTTTCATTCAGTCAGTAGCTTCAAACATTTCTGGTATATGAAAAACATGTTTTTCAATGGCAAAAATCAATGAATATTGTAAATGCACAAACAGTAATATCTCCACATTGCACGGTGCAATTCTGAAATTTTTAGCTTTTTCCTGTTAATCCTAGCATGATAAAGAAGATTCAAAGAGAGTGAGATGCCAGCTCCTTTCATTCAGTCAGTAGCTTCAAACATTTCTGGTATATGAAAAACATGTTTTTCAATGGCAAAAATCAATGAATATTGTAAATGCACAAACAGTAATATCTCCACATTGCACGGTGCAATTCTGAAATTTTTAGCTTTTTCCTGTTAATCCTAGCATGATAAAGAAGATTCAAAGAGAGTGAGATGCCAGCTCCTTTCATTCAGTCAGTAGCTTCAAACATTTCTGGTATATGAAAAACATGTTTTTCAATGGCAAAAATCAATGAATATTGTAAATGCACAAACAGTAATATCTCCACATTGCACGGTGCAATTCTGAAATTTTTAGCTTTTTCCTGTTAATCCTAGCATGATAAAGAAGATTCAAAGAGAGTGAGATGCCAGCTCCTTTCATTCAGTCAGTAGCTTCAAACATTTCTGGTATATGAAAAACATGTTTTTCAATGGCAAAAATCAATGAATATTGTAAATGCACAAACAGTAATATCTCCACATTGCACGGTGCAATTCTGAAATTTTTAGCTTTTTCCTGTTAATCCTAGCATGATAAAGAAGATTCAAAGAGAGTGAGATGCCAGCTCCTTTCATTCAGTCAGTAGCTTCAAACATTTCTGGTATATGAACGTTTTTCAATGGCAAAAATCAATGAATATTGTAAATGCACAAACAGTAATATCTCCACATTGCACGGTGCAATTCTGAAATTTTTAGCTTTTTCCTGTTAATCCTAGCATGATAAAGAAGATTCAAAGAGAGTGAGATGCCAGCTCCTTTCATTCAGTCAGTAGCTTCAAACATTTCTGGTATATGAAAAACATGTTTTTCAATGGCAAAAATCAATGAATATTGTAAATGCACAAACAGTAATATCTCCACATTGCACGGTGCAATTCTGAAATTTTTAGCTTTTTCCTGTTAATCCTAGCATGATAAAGAAGATTCAAAGAGAGTGAGATGCCAGCTCCTTTCATTCAGTCAGTAGCTTCAAACATTTCTGGTATATGAAAAACATGTTTTTCAATGGCAAAAATCAATGAATATTGTAAATGCACAAACAGTAATATCTCCACATTGCACGGTGCAATTCTGAAATTTTTAGCTTTTTCCTGTTAATCCTAGCATGATAAAGAAGATTCAAAGAGAGTGAGATGCCAGCTCCTTTCATTCAGTCAGTAGCTTCAAACATTTCTGGTATATGAAAAACATGTTTTTCAATGGCAAAAATCAATGAATATTGTAAATGCACAAACAGTAATATCTCCACATTGCACGGTGCAATTCTGAAATTTTTAGCTTTTTCCTGTTAATCCTAGCATGATAAAGAAGATTCAAAGAGAGTGAGATGCCAGCTCCTTTCATTCAGTCAGTAGCTTCAAACATTTCTGGTATATGAAAAACATGTTTTTCAATGGCAAAAATCAATGAATATTGTAAATGCACAAACAGTAATATCTCCACATTGCACGGTGCAATTCTGAAATTTTTAGCTTTTTCCTGTTAATCCTAGCATGATAAAGAAGATTCAAAGAGAGTGAGATGCCAGCTCCTTTCATTCAGTCAGTAGCTTCAAACATTTCTGGACGTTTTTCAATGGCAAAAATCAATGAATATTGTAAATGCACAAACAGTAATATCTCCACATTGCACGGTGCAATTCTGAAATTTTTAGCTTTTTCCTGTTAATCCTAGCATGATAAAGAAGATTCAAAGAGAGTGAGATGCCAGCTCCTTTCATTCAGTCAGTAGCTTCAACATTTCTGGTAAATGAAAACGTTTTTCAATGGCAAAAATCAATGAATATTGTAAATGCACAAACAGTAATATCTCCACATTGCACGGTGCAATTCTGAAATTTTTAGCTTTTTCCTGTTAATCCTAGCATGATAAAGAAGATTCAAAGAGAGTGAGATGCCAGCTCCTTTCATTCAGTCAGTAGCTTCAAACATTTCTGGTACTGTTTTTCAATGGCAAAAATCAATGAATATTGTAAATGCACAAACAGTAATATCTCCACATTGCACGGTGCAATTCTGAAATTTTTAGCTTTTTCCTGTTAATCCTAGCATGATAAAGAAGATTCAAAGAGAGTGAGATGCCAGCTCCTTTCATTCAGTCAGTAGCTTCAAACATTTCTGGACGTTTTTCAATGGCAAAAATCAATGAATATTGTAAATGCACAAACAGTAATATCTCCACATTGCACGGTGCAATTCTGAAATTTTTAGCTTTTTCCTGTTAATCCTAGCATGATAAAGAAGATTCAAAGAGAGTGAGATGCCAGCTCCTTTCATTCAGTCAGTAGCTTCAAACATTTCTGGTATATGAAAAACATGTTTTTCAATGGCAAAAATCAATGAATATTGTAAATGCACAAACAGTAATATCTCCACATTGCACGGTGCAATTCTGAAATTTTTAGCTTTTTCCTGTTAATCCTAGCATGATAAAGAAGATTCAAAGAGAGTGAGATGCCAGCTCCTTTCATTCAGTCAGTAGCTTCAAACATTTCTGGTATATGAAAAACATGTTTTTCAATGGCAAAAATCAATGAATATTGTAAATGCACAAACAGTAATATCTCCACATTGCACGGTGCAATTCTGAAATTTTTAGCTTTTTCCTGTTAATCCTAGCATGATAAAGAAGATTCAAAGAGAGTGAGATGCCAGCTCCTTTCATTCAGTCAGTAGCTTCAAACATTTCTGGTATATGAAAAACATGTTTTTCAATGGCAAAAATCAATGAATATTGTAAATGCACAAACAGTAATATCTCCACATTGCACGGTGCAATTCTGAAATTTTTAGCTTTTTCCTGTTAATCCTAGCATGATAAAGAAGATTCAAAGAGAGTGAGATGCCAGCTCCTTTCATTCAGTCAGTAGCTTCAAACATTTCTGGACGTTTTTCAATGGCAAAAATCAATGAATATTGTAAATGCACAAACAGTAATATCTCCACATTGCACGGTGCAATTCTGAAATTTTTTGCTTTTTCCTGTTAATCCTAGCATGATAAAGAAGATTCAAAGAGAGTGAGATGCCAGCTCCTTTCATTCAGTCAGTAGCTTCAAACATTTCTGGTATATGAAAAACATGTTTTTCAATGGCAAAAATCAATGAATATTGTAAATGCACAAACAGTAATATCTCCACATTGCACGGTGCAATTCTGAAATTTTTTGCTTTTTCCTGCTAATCCTAGCATGATAAAGAAGATTCAAAGAGAGTGAGATGCCAGCTCCTTTCATTCAGTCAGTAGCTTCAAACATTTCTGGACGTTTTTCAATGGCAAAAATCAATGAATATTGTAAATGCACAAACAGTAATATCTCCACATTGCACGGTGCAATTCTGAAATTTTTTGCTTTTTCCTGTTAATCCTAGCATGATAAAGAAGATTCAAAGAGAGTGAGATGCCAGCTCCTTTCATTCAGTCAGTAGCTTCAAACATTTCTGGTATATGAAAAACATGTTTTTCAATGGCAAAAATCAATGAATATTGTAAATGCACAAACAGTAATATCTCCACATTGCACGGTGCAATTCTGAAATTTTTAGCTTTTTCCTGTTAATCCTAGCATGATAAAGAAGATTCAAAGAGAGTGAGATGCCAGCTCCTTTCATTCAGTCAGTAGCTTCAAACATTTCTGGACGTTTTTCAATGGCAAAAATCAATGAATATTGTAAATGCACAAACAGTAATATCTCCACATTGCACGGTGCAATTCTGAAATTTTTAGCTTTTTCCTGTTAATCCTAGCATGATAAAGAAGATTCAAAGAGAGTGAGATGCCAGCTCCTTTCATTCAGTCAGTAGCTTCAAACATTTCTGGTATATGAAAAACATGTTTTTCAATGGCAAAAATCAATGAATATTGTAAATGCACAAACAGTAATATCTCCACATTGCACGGTGCAATTCTGAAATTTTTAGCTTTTTCCTGTTAATCCTAGCATGATAAAGAAGATTCAAAGAGAGTGAGATGCCAGCTCCTTTCATTCAGTCAGTAGCTTCAAACATTTCTGGTATATGAAAAACATGTTTTTCAATGGCAAAAATCAATGAATATTGTAAATGCACAAACAGTAATATCTCCACATTGCACGGTGCAATTCTGAAATTTTTGCTTTTTCCTGTTAATCCTAGCATGATAAAGAAGATTCAAAGAGAGTGAGATGCCAGCTCCTTTCATTCAGTCAGTAGCTTCAAACATTTCTGGTATATGAAAAACATGTTTTTCAATGGCAAAAATCAATGAATATTGTAAATGCACAAACAGTAATATCTCCACATTGCACGGTGCAATTCTGAAATTTTTAGCTTTTTCCTGTTAATCCTAGCATGATAAAGAAGATTCAAAGAGAGTGAGATGCCAGCTCCTTTCATTCAGTCAGTAGCTTCAAACATTTCTGGTATATGAAAAACATGTTTTTCAATGGCAAAAATCAATGAATATTGTAAATGCACAAACAGTAATATCTCCACATTGCACGGTGCAATTCTGAAATTTTTAGCTTTTTCCTGTTAATCCTAGCATGATAAAGAAGATTCAAAGAGAGTGAGATGCCAGCTCCTTTCATTCAGTCAGTAGCTTCAAACATTTCTGGTATATGAAAAACATGTTTTTCAATGGCAAAAATCAATGAATATTGTAAATGCACAAACAGTAATATCTCCACATTGCACGGTGCAATTCTGAAATTTTTTGCTTTTTCCTGTTAATCCTAGCATGATAAAGAAGATTCAAAGAGAGTGAGATGCCAGCTCCTTTCATTCAGTCAGTAGCTTCAAACATTTCTGGACGTTTTTCAATGGCAAAAATCAATGAATATTGTAAATGCACAAACAGTAATATCTCCACATTGCACGGTGCAATTCTGAAATTTTTAGCTTTTTCCTGTTAATCCTAGCATGATAAAGAAGATTCAAAGAGAGTGAGATGCCAGCTCCTTTCATTCAGTCAGTAGCTTCAAACATTTCTGGTATATGAAAAACATGTTTTTCAATGGCAAAAATCAATGAATATTGTAAATGCACAAACAGTAATATCTCCACATTGCACGGTGCAATTCTGAAATTTTTAGCTTTTTCCTGTTAATCCTAGCATGATAAAGAAGATTCAAAGAGAGTGAGATGCCAGCTCCTTTCATTCAGTCAGTAGCTTCAAACATTTCTGGTATATGAAAAACATGTTTTTCAATGGCAAAAATCAATGAATATTGTAAATGCACAAACAGTAATATCTCCACATTGCACGGTGCAATTCTGAAATTTTTAGCTTTTTCCTGTTAATCCTAGCATGATAAAGAAGATTCAAAGAGAGTGAGATGCCAGCTCCTTTCATTCAGTCAGTAGCTTCAAACATTTCTGGTATATGAAAAACATGTTTTTCAATGGCAAAAATCAATGAATATTGTAAATGCACAAACAGTAATATCTCCACATTGCACGGTGCAATTCTGAAATTTTTAGCTTTTTCCTGTTAATCCTAGCATGATAAAGAAGATTCAAAGAGAGTGAGATGCCAGCTCCTTTCATTCAGTCAGTAGCTTCAAACATTTCTGGACGTTTTTCAATGGCAAAAATCAATGAATATTGTAAATGCACAAACAGTAATATCTCCACATTGCACGGTGCAATTCTGAAATTTTTTGCTTTTTCCTGTTAATCCTAGCATGATAAAGAAGATTCAAAGAGAGTGAGATGCCAGCTCCTTTCATTCAGTCAGTAGCTTCAAACATTTCTGGTATATGAAAAACATGTTTTTCAATGGCAAAAATCAATGAATATTGTAAATGCACAAACAGTAATATCTCCACATTGCACGGTGCAATTCTGAAATTTTTAGCTTTTTCCTGTTAATCCTAGCATGATAAAGAAGATTCAAAGAGAGTGAGATGCCAGCTCCTTTCATTCAGTCAGTAGCTTCAAACATTTCTGGTATATGAAAAACATGTTTTTCAATGGCAAAAATCAATGAATATTGTAAATGCACAAACAGTAATATCTCCACATTGCACGGTGCAATTCTGAAATTTTTAGCTTTTTCCTGTTAATCCTAGCATGATAAAGAAGATTCAAAGAGAGTGAGATGCCAGCTCCTTTCATTCAGTCAGTAGCTTCAAACATTTCTGGTATATGAAAAACATGTTTTTCAATGGCAAAAATCAATGAATATTGTAAATGCACAAACAGTAATATCTCCACATTGCACGGTGCAATTCTGAAATTTTTAGCTTTTTCCTGCTAATCCTAGCATGATAAAGAAGATTCAAAGAGAGTGAGATGCCAGCTCCTTTCATTCAGTCAGTAGCTTCAAACATTTCTGGACGTTTTTCAATGGCAAAAATCAATGAATATTGTAAATGCACAAACAGTAATATCTCCACATTGCACGGTGCAATTCTGAAATTTTTAGCTTTTTCCTGTTAATCCTAGCATGATAAAGAAGATTCAAAGAGAGTGAGATGCCAGCTCCTTTCATTCAGTCAGTAGCTTCAAACATTTCTGGACGTTTTTCAATGGCAAAAATCAATGAATATTGTAAATGCACAAACAGTAATATCTCCACATTGCACGGTGCAATTCTGAAATTTTTAGCTTTTTCCTGTTAATCCTAGCATGATAAAGAAGATTCAAAGAGAGTGAGATGCCAGCTCCTTTCATTCAGTCAGTAGCTTCAAACATTTCTGGTATATGAAAAACATGTTTTTCAATGGCAAAAATCAATGAATATTGTAAATGCACAAACAGTAATATCTCCACATTGCACGGTGCAATTCTGAAATTTTTTGCTTTTTCCTGCTAATCCTAGCATGATAAAGAAGATTCAAAGAGAGTGAGATGCCAGCTCCTTTCATTCAGTCAGTAGCTTCAAACATTTCTGGTATATGAAAAACATGTTTTTCAATGGCAAAAATCAATGAATATTGTAAATGCACAAACAGTAATATCTCCACATTGCACGGTGCAATTCTGAAATTTTTTGCTTTTTCCTGTTAATCCTAGCATGATAAAGAAGATTCAAAGAGAGTGAGATGCCAGCTCCTTTCATTCAGTCAGTAGCTTCAATCATTTCTGGACGTTTTTCAATGGCAAAAATCAATGAATATTGTAAATGCACAAACAGTAATATCTCCACATTGCACGGTGCAATTCTGAAATTTTTTGCTTTTTCCTGTTAATCCTAGCATGATAAAGAAGATTCAAAGAGAGTGAGATGCCAGCTCCTTTCATTCAGTCAGTAGCTTCAAACATTTCTGGACGTTTTTCAATGGCAAAAATCAATGAATATTGTAAATGCACAAACAGTAATATTTCCACATTGCACGGTGCAATTCTGAAATTTTTAGCTTTTTCCTGTTAATCCTAGCATGATAAAGAAGATTCAAAGAGAGTGAGATGCCAGCTCCTTTCATTCAGTCAGTAGCTTCAAACATTTCTGGTATATGAAAAACATGTTTTTCAATGGCAAAAATCAATGAATATTGTAAATGCACAAACAGTAATATCTCCACATTGCACGGTGCAATTCTGAAATTTTTAGCTTTTTCCTGTTAATCCTAGCATGATAAAGAAGATTCAAAGAGAGTGAGATGCCAGCTCCTTTCATTCAGTCAGTAGCTTCAAACATTTCTGGTATATGAAAAACATGTTTTTCAATGGCAAAAATCAATGAATATTGTAAATGCACAAACAGTAATATCTCCACATTGCACGGTGCAATTCTGAAATTTTTAGCTTTTTCCTGTTAATCCTAGCATGATAAAGAAGATTCAAAGAGAGTGAGATGCCAGCTCCTTTCATTCAGTCAGTAGCTTCAAACATTTCTGGACGTTTTTCAATGGCAAAAATCAATGAATATTGTAAATGCACAAACAGTAATATCTCCACATTGCACGGTGCAATTCTGAAATTTTTAGCTTTTTCCTGTTAATCCTAGCATGATAAAGAAGATTCAAAGAGAGTGAGATGCCAGCTCCTTTCATTCAGTCAGTAGCTTCAAACATTTCTGGACGTTTTTCAATGGCAAAAATCAATGAATATTGTAAATGCACAAACAGTAATATCTCCACATTGCACGGTGCAATTCTGAAATTTTTAGCTTTTTCCTGTTAATCCTAGCATGATAAAGAAGATTCAAAGAGAGTGAGATGCCAGCTCCTTTCATTCAGTCAGTAGCTTCAAACATTTCTGGTATATGAAAAACATGTTTTTCAATGGCAAAAATCAATGAATATTGTAAATGCACAAACAGTAATATCTCCACATTGCACGGTGCAATTCTGAAATTTTTTGCTTTTTCCTGCTAATCCTAGCATGATAAAGAAGATTCAAAGAGAGTGAGATGCCAGCTCCTTTCATTCAGTCAGTAGCTTCAAACATTTCTGGTATATGAAAAACATGTTTTTCAATGGCAAAAATCAATGAATATTGTAAATGCACAAACAGTAATATCTCCACATTGCACGGTGCAATTCTGAAATTTTTAGCTTTTTCCTGTTAATCCTAGCATGATAAAGAAGATTCAAAGAGAGTGAGATGCCAGCTCCTTTCATTCAGTCACTAGCTTCAAACATTTCTGGTATATGAAAAACATGTTTTTCAATATCAAAAATCAATGAACATTGTAAATGCACAAACAGTAATATCTCCACATTGCACGGTGCAATTCTGAAATTTTTAGCTTTTTCCTGTTAATCCTAGCATGATAAAGAAGATTCAAAGAGAGTGAGATGCCAGCTCCTTTCATTCAGTCAGTAGCTTCAAACATTTCTGGTATATGAAAAACATGTTTTTCAATGGCAAAAATCAATGAATATTGTAAATGCACAAACAGTAATATCTCCACATTGCACGGTGCAATTCTGAAATTTTTAGCTTTTTCCTGTTAATCCTAGCATGATAAAGAAGATTCAAAGAGAGTGAGATGCCAGCTCCTTTCATTCAGTCAGTAGCTTCAAACATTTCTGGACGTTTTTCAATGGCAAAAATCAATGAATATTGTAAATGCACAAACAGTAATATCTCCACATTGCACGGTGCAATTCTGAAATTTTTAGCTTTTTCCTGTTAATCCTAGCATGATAAAGAAGATTCAAAGAGAGTGAGATGCCAGCTCCTTTCATTCAGTCAGTAGCTTCAAACATTTCTGGACGTTTTTCAATGGCAAAAATCAATGAATATTGTAAATGCACAAACAGTAATATCTCCACATTGCACGGTGCAATTCTGAAATTTTTAGCTTTTTCCTGTTAATCCTAGCATGATAAAGAAGATTCAAAGAGAGTGAGATGCCAGCTCCTTTCATTCAGTCAGTAGCTTCAAACATTTCTGGACGTTTTTCAATGGCAAAAATCAATGAATATTGTAAATGCACAAACAGTAATATCTCCACATTGCACGGTGCAATTCTGAAATTTTTAGCTTTTTCCTGTTAATCCTAGCATGATAAAGAAGATTCAAAGAGAGTGAGATGCCAGCTCCTTTCATTCAGTCAGTAGCTTCAAACATTTCTGGTATATGAAAAACATGTTTTTCAATGGCAAAAATCAATGAATATTGTAAATGCACAAACAGTAATATCTCCACATTGCACGGTGCAATTCTGAAATTTTTAGCTTTTTCCTGTTAATCCTAGCATGATAAAGAAGATTCAAAGAGAGTGAGATGCCAGCTCCTTTCATTCAGTCAGTAGCTTCAAACATTTCTGGACGTTTTTCAATGGCAAAAATCAATGAATATTGTAAATGCACAAACAGTAATATCTCCACATTGCACGGTGCAATTCTGAAATTTTTAGCTTTTTCCTGTTAATCCTAGCATGATAAAGAAGATTCAAAGAGAGTGAGATGCCAGCTCCTTTCATTCAGTCAGTAGCTTCAAACATTTCTGGTATATGAAAAACATGTTTTTCAATGGCAAAAATCAATGAATATTGTAAATGCACAAACAGTAATATCTCCACATTGCACGGTGCAATTCTGAAATTTTTAGCTTTTTCCTGTTAATCCTAGCATGATAAAGAAGATTCAAAGAGAGTGAGATGCCAGCTCCTTTCATTCAGTCAGTAGCTTCAAACATTTCTGGTATATGAAAAACATGTTTTTCAATGGCAAAAATCAATGAATATTGTAAATGCGGTGCAATTCTGAAATTTTTAGCTTTTTCCTGTTAATCCTAGCATGATAAAGAAGATTCAAAGAGAGTGAGATGCCAGCTCCTTTCATTCAGTCAGTAGCTTCAAACATTTCTGGTATATGAAAAACATGTTTTTCAATGGCAAAAATCAATGAATATTGTAAATGCACAAACAGTAATATCTCCACATTGCACGGTGCAATTCTGAAATTTTTAGCTTTTTCCTGTTAATCCTAGCATGATAAAGAAGATTCAAAGAGAGTGAGATGCCAGCTCCTTTCATTCAGTCAGTAGCTTCAAACATTTCTGGACGTTTTTCAATGGCAAAAATCAATGAATATTGTAAATGCACAAACAGTAATATCTCCACATTGCACGGTGCAATTCTGAAATTTTTAGCTTTTTCCTGTTAATCCTAGCATGATAAAGAAGATTCAAAGAGAGTGAGATGCCAGCTCCTTTCATTCAGTCAGTAGCTTCAAACATTTCTGGTATATGAAAAACATGTTTTTCAATGGCAAAAATCAATGAATATTGTAAATGCACAAACAGTAATATCTCCACATTGCACGGTGCAATTCTGAAATTTTTAGCTTTTTCCTGTTAATCCTAGCATGATAAAGAAGATTCAAAGAGAGTGAGATGCCAGCTCCTTTCATTCAGTCAGTAGCTTCAAACATTTCTGGTATATGAAAAACATGTTTTTCAATGGCAAAAATCAATGAATATTGTAAATGCACAAACAGTAATATCTCCACATTGCACGGTGCAATTCTGAAATTTTTAGCTTTTTCCTGTTAATCCTAGCATGATAAAGAAGATTCAAAGAGAGTGAGATGCCAGCTCCTTTCATTCAGTCAGTAGCTTCAAACATTTCTGGTATATGAAAAACATGTTTTTCAATGGCAAAAATCAATGAATATTGTAAATGCACAAACAGTAATATCTCCACATTGCACGGTGCAATTCTGAAATTTTTAGCTTTTTCCTGTTAATCCTAGCATGATAAAGAAGATTCAAAGAGAGTGAGATGCCAGCTCCTTTCATTCAGTCAGTAGCTTCAAACATTTCTGGTATATGAAAAACATGTTTTTCAATGGCAAAAATCAATGAATATTGTAAATGCACAAACAGTAATATCTCCACATTGCATGGTGCAATTCTGAAATTTTTAGCTTTTTCCTGTTAATCCTAGCATGATAAAGAAGATTCAAAGAGAGTGAGATGCCAGCTCCTTTCATTCAGTCAGTAGCTTCAAACATTTCTGGACGTTTTTCAATGGCAAAAATCAATGAATATTGTAAATGCACAAACAGTAATATCTCCACATTGCACGGTGCAATTCTGAAATTTTTAGCTTTTTCCTGTTAATCCTAGCATGATAAAGAAGATTCAAAGAGAGTGAGATGCCAGCTCCTTTCATTCAGTCAGTAGCTTCAAACATTTCTGGTATATGAAAAACATGTTTTTCAATGGCAAAAATCAATGAATATTGTAAATGCACAAACAGTAATATCTCCACATTGCACGGTGCAATTCTGAAATTTTTAGCTTTTTCCTGTTAATCCTAGCATGATAAAGAAGATTCAAAGAGAGTGAGATGCCAGCTCCTTTCATTCAGTCAGTAGCTTCAAACATTTCTGGATGTTTTTCAATGGCAAAAATCAATGAATATTGTAAATGCACAAACAGTAATATCTCCACATTGCACGGTGCAATTCTGAAATTTTTAGCTTTTTCCTGTTAATCCTAGCATGATAAAGAAGATTCAAAGAGAGTGAGATGCCAGCTCCTTTCATTCAGTCAGTAGCTTCAAACATTTCTGGACGTTTTTCAATGGCAAAAATCAATGAATATTGTAAATGCACAAACAGTAATATCTCCACATTGCACGGTGCAATTCTGAAATTTTTAGCTTTTTCCTGTTAATCCTAGCATGATAAAGAAGATTCAAAGAGAGTGAGATGCCAGCTCCTTTCATTCAGTCAGTAGCTTCAAACATTTCTGGTATATGAAAAACATGTTTTTCAATGGCAAAAATCAATGAATATTGTAAATGCACAAACAGTAATATCTCCACATTGCACGGTGCAATTCTGAAATTTTTAGCTTTTTCCTGTTAATCCTAGCATGATAAAGAAGATTCAAAGAGAGTGAGATGCCAGCTCCTTTCATTCAGTCAGTAGCTTCAAACATTTCTGGTATATGAAAAACATGTTTTTCAATGGCAAAAATCAATGAATATTGTAAATGCACAAACAGTAATATCTCCACATTGCACGGTGCAATTCTGAAATTTTTAGCTTTTTCCTGTTAATCCTAGCATGATAAAGAAGATTCAAAGAGAGTGAGATGCCAGCTCCTTTCATTCAGTCAGTAGCTTCAAACATTTCTGGTATATGAAAAACATGTTTTTCAATGGCAAAAATCAATGAATATTGTAAATGCACAAACAGTAATATCTCCACATTGCACGGTGCAATTCTGAAATTTTTAGCTTTTTCCTGTTAATCCTAGCATGATAAAGAAGATTCAAAGAGAGTGAGATGCCAGCTCCTTTCATTCAGTCAGTAGCTTCAAACATTTCTGGACGTTTTTCAATGGCAAAAATCAATGAATATTGTAAATGCACAAACAGTAATATCTCCACATTGCACGGTGCAATTCTGAAATTTTTAGCTTTTTCCTGTTAATCCTAGCATGATAAAGAAGATTCAAAGAGAGTGAGATGCCAGCTCCTTTCATTCAGTCAGTAGCTTCAAACATTTCTGGTATATGAAAAACATGTTTTTCAATGGCAAAAATCAATGAATATTGTAAATGCACAAACAGTAATATCTCCACATTGCACGGTGCAATTCTGAAATTTTTAGCTTTTTCCTGTTAATCCTAGCATGATAAAGAAGATTCAAAGAGAGTGAGATGCCAGCTCCTTTCATTCAGTCAGTAGCTTCAAACATTTCTGGACGTTTTTCAATGGCAAAAATCAATGAATATTGTAAATGCACAAACAGTAATATCTCCACATTGCACGGTGCAATTCTGAAATTTTTAGCTTTTTCCTGTTAATCCTAGCATGATAAAGAAGATTCAAAGAGAGTGAGATGCCAGCTCCTTTCATTCAGTCAGTAGCTTCAAACATTTCTGGTATATGAAAAACATGTTTTTCAATGGCAAAAATCAATGAATATTGTAAATGCACAAACAGTAATATCTCCACATTGCACGGTGCAATTCTGAAATTTTTTGCTTTTTCCTGTTAATCCTAGCATGATAAAGAAGATTCAAAGAGAGTGAGATGCCAGCTCCTTTCATTCAGTCAGTAGCTTCAAACATTTCTGGACGTTTTTCAATGGCAAAAATCAATGAATATTGTAAATGCACAAACAGTAATATCTCCACATTGCACGGTGCAATTCTGAAATTTTTAGCTTTTTCCTGTTAATCCTAGCATGATAAAGAAGATTCAAAGAGAGTGAGATGCCAGCTCCTTTCATTCAGTCAGTAGCTTCAAACATTTCTGGTATATGAAAAACATGTTTTTCAATGGCAAAAATCAATGAATATTGTAAATGCACAAACAGTAATATCTCCACATTGCACGGTGCAATTCTGAAATTTTTAGCTTTTTCCTGTTAATCCTAGCATGATAAAGAAGATTCAAAGAGAGTGAGATGCCAGCTCCTTTCATTCAGTCAGTAGCTTCAAACATTTCTGGTATATGAAAAACATGTTTTTCAATGGCAAAAATCAATGAATATTGTAAATGCACAAACAGTAATATCTCCACATTGCACGGTGCAATTCTGAAATTTTTAGCTTTTTCCTGTTAATCCTAGCATGATAAAGAAGATTCAAAGAGAGTGAGATGCCAGCTCCTTTCATTCAGTCAGTAGCTTCAAACATTTCTGGACGTTTTTCAATGGCAAAAATCAATGAATATTGTAAATGCACAAACAGTAATATCTCCACATTGCACGGTGCAATTCTGAAATTTTTAGCTTTTTCCTGTTAATCCTAGCATGATAAAGAAGATTCAAAGAGAGTGAGATGCCAGCTCCTTTCATTCAGTCAGTAGCTTCAAACATTTCTGGTATATGAAAAACATGTTTTTCAATGGCAAAAATCAATGAATATTGTAAATGCACAAACAGTAATATCTCCACATTGCACGGTGCAATTCTGAAATTTTTTGCTTTTTCCTGTTAATCCTAGCATGATAAAGAAGATTCAAAGAGAGTGAGATGCCAGCTCCTTTCATTCAGTCAGTAGCTTCAAACATTTCTGGTATATGAAAAACATGTTTTTCAATGGCAAAAATCAATGAATATTGTAAATGCACAAACAGTAATATCTCCACATTGCACGGTGCAATTCTGAAATTTTTTGCTTTTTCCTGTTAATCCTAGCATGATAAAGAAGATTCAAAGAGAGTGAGATGCCAGCTCCTTTCATTCAGTCAGTAGCTTCAAACATTTCAGGACGTTTTTCAATGGCAAAAATCAATGAATATTGTAAATGCACAAACAGTAATATCTCCACATTGCACGGTGCAATTCTGAAATTTTTAGCTTTTTCCTGCTAATCCTAGCATGATAAAGAAGATTCAAAGAGAGTGAGATGCCAGCTCCTTTCATTCAGTCAGTAGCTTCAAACATTTCTGGACGTTTTTCAATGGCAAAAATCAATGAATATTGTAAATGCACAAACAGTAATATCTCCACATTGCACGGTGCAATTCTGAAATTTTTAGCTTTTTCCTGTTAATCCTAGCATGATAAAGAAGATTCAAAGAGAGTGAGATGCCAGCTCCTTTCATTCAGTCAGTAGCTTCAAACATTTCTGGTATATGAAAAACATGTTTTTCAATGGCAAAAATCAATGAATATTGTAAATGCACAAACAGTAATATCTCCACATTGCACGGTGCAATTCTGAAATTTTTAGCTTTTTCCTGTTAATCCTAGCATGATAAAGAAGATTCAAAGAGAGTGAGATGCCAGCTCCTTTCATTCAGTCAGTAGCTTCAAACATTTCTGGTATATGAAAAACATGTTTTTCAATGGCAAAAATCAATGAATATTGTAAATGCACAAACAGTAATATCTCCACATTGCACGGTGCAATTCTGAAATTTTTTGCTTTTTCCTGTTAATCCTAGCATGATAAAGAAGATTCAAAGAGAGTGAGATGCCAGCTCCTTTCATTCAGTCAGTAGCTTCAAACATTTCTGGTATATGAAAAACATGTTTTTCAATGGCAAAAATCAATGAATATTGTAAATGCACAAACAGTAATATCTCCACATTGCACGGTGCAATTCTGAAATTTTTAGCTTTTTCCTGTTAATCCTAGCATGATAAAGAAGATTCAAAGAGAGTGAGATGCCAGCTCCTTTCATTGTCAGTAGCTTCAAACATTTCTGGTATATGAAAAACATGTTTTTCAATGGCAAAAATCAATGAATATTGTAAATGCACAAACAGTAATATCTCCACATTGCACGGTGCAATTCTGAAATTTTTAGCTTTTTCCTGTTAATCCTAGCATGATAAAGAAGATTCAAAGAGAGTGAGATGCCAGCTCCTTTCATTCAGTCAGTAGCTTCAAACATTTCTGGACGTTTTTCAATGGCAAAAATCAATGAATATTGTAAATGCACAAACAGTAATATCTCCACATTGCACGGTGCAATTCTGAAATTTTTTGCTTTTTCCTGTTAATCCTAGCATGATAAAGAAGATTCAAAGAGAGTGAGATGCCAGCTCCTTTCATTCAGTCAGTAGCTTCAAACATTTCAGGACGTTTTTCAATGGCAAAAATCAATGAATATTGTAAATGCACAAACAGTAATATCTCCACATTGCACGGTGCAATTCTGAAATTTTTAGCTTTTTCCTGCTAATCCTAGCATGATAAAGAAGATTCAAAGAGAGTGAGATGCCAGCTCCTTTCATTCAGTCAGTAGCTTCAAACATTTCTGGACGTTTTTCAATGGCAAAAATCAATGAATATTGTAAATGCACAAACAGTAATATCTCCACATTGCACGGTGCAATTCTGAAATTTTTAGCTTTTTCCTGTTAATCCTAGCATGATAAAGAAGATTCAAAGAGAGTGAGATGCCAGCTCCTTTCATTCAGTCAGTAGCTTCAAACATTTCTGGTATATGAAAAACATGTTTTTCAATGGCAAAAATCAATGAATATTGTAAATGCACAAACAGTAATATCTCCACATTGCACGGTGCAATTCTGAAATTTTTAGCTTTTTCCTGTTAATCCTAGCATGATAAAGAAGATTCAAAGAGAGTGAGATGCCAGCTCCTTTCATTCAGTCAGTAGCTTCAAACATTTCTGGTATATGAAAAACATGTTTTTCAATGGCAAAAATCAATGAATATTGTAAATGCACAAACAGTAATATCTCCACATTGCACGGTGCAATTCTGAAATTTTTTGCTTTTTCCTGTTAATCCTAGCATGATAAAGAAGATTCAAAGAGAGTGAGATGCCAGCTCCTTTCATTCAGTCAGTAGCTTCAAACATTTCTGGTATATGAAAAACATGTTTTTCAATGGCAAAAATCAATGAATATTGTAAATGCACAAACAGTAATATCTCCACATTGCACGGTGCAATTCTGAAATTTTTAGCTTTTTCCTGTTAATCCTAGCATGATAAAGAAGATTCAAAGAGAGTGAGATGCCAGCTCCTTTCATTGTCAGTAGCTTCAAACATTTCTGGTATATGAAAAACATGTTTTTCAATGGCAAAAATCAATGAATATTGTAAATGCACAAACAGTAATATCTCCACATTGCACGGTGCAATTCTGAAATTTTTAGCTTTTTCCTGTTAATCCTAGCATGATAAAGAAGATTCAAAGAGAGTGAGATGCCAGCTCCTTTCATTCAGTCAGTAGCTTCAAACATTTCTGGACGTTTTTCAATGGCAAAAATCAATGAATATTGTAAATGCACAAACAGTAATATCTCCACATTGCACGGTGCAATTCTGAAATTTTTAGCTTTTTCCTGTTAATCCTAGCATGATAAAGAAGATTCAAAGAGAGTGAGATGCCAGCTCCTTTCATTCAGTCAGTAGCTTCAAACATTTCTGGACGTTTTTCAATGGCAAAAATCAATGAATATTGTAAATGCACAAACAGTAATATCTCCACATTGCACGGTGCAATTCTGAAATTTTTTGCTTTTTCCTGTTAATCCTAGCATGATAAAGAAGATTCAAAGAGAGTGAGATGCCAGCTCCTTTCATTCAGTCAGTAGCTTCAAACATTTCTGGACGTTTTTCAATGGCAAAAATCAATGAATATTGTAAATGCACAAACAGTAATATCTCCACATTGCACGGTGCAATTCTGAAATTTTTAGCTTTTTCCTGTTAATCCTAGCATGATAAAGAAGATTCAAAGAGAGTGAGATGCCAGCTCCTTTCATTCAGTCAGTAGCTTCAAACATTTCTGGTATATGAAAAACATGTTTTTCAATGGCAAAAATCAATGAATATTGTAAATGCACAAACAGTAATATCTCCACATTGCACGGTGCAATTCTGAAATTTTTAGCTTTTTCCTGTTAATCCTAGCATGATAAAGAAGATTCAAAGAGAGTGAGATGCCAGCTCCTTTCATTCAGTCAGTAGCTTCAAACATTTCTGGACGTTTTTCAATGGCAAAAATCAATGAATATTGTAAATGCACAAACAGTAATATCTCCACATTGCACGGTGCAATTCTGAAATTTTTAGCTTTTTCCTGTTAATCCTAGCATGATAAAGAAGATTCAAAGAGAGTGAGATGCCAGCTCCTTTCATTCAGTCAGTAGCTTCAAACATTTCTGGTATATGAAAAACATGTTTTTCAATGGCAAAAATCAATGAATATTGTAAATGCACAAACAGTAATATCTCCACATTGCACGGTGCAATTCTGAA
>NW_027371844.1:0-22080 GCF_046119375.1 Phyllobates terribilis
CCATTGAAAAACGTCCAGAAATGTTTGAAGCTACTGACTGAATGAAAGGAGCTGGCATCTCACTCTCTTTGAATCTTCTTTATCATGCTAGGATTAACAGGAAAAAGCAAAAAATTTCAGAATTGCACCGTGCAATGTGGAGATATTACTGTTTGTGCATTTACAATATTCATTGATTTTTGCCATTGAAAAACATGTTTTTCATATACCAGAAATGTTTGAAGCTACTGACTGAATGAAAGGAGCTGGCATCTCACTCTCTTTGAATCTTCTTTATCATGCTAGGATTAGCAGGAAAAAGCAAAAAATTTCAGAATTGCACCTTGCAATGTGGAGATATTACTGTTTGTGCATTTACAATATTCATTGATTTTTGCCATTGAAAAACATGTTTTTCATATACCAGAAATGTTTGAAGCTACTGACTGAATGAAAGGAGATGGCATCTCACTCTCTTTGAATCTTCTTTATCATGCTAGGATTAACAGGAAAAAGCTAAAAATTTCAGAATTGCACCGTGCAATGTGGAGATATTACTGTTTGTGCATTTACAATATTCATTGATTTTTGCCATTGAAAAACGTCCAGAAATGTTTGAAGCTACTGACTGAATGAAAGGAGCTGGCATCTCACTCTCTTTGAATCTTCTTTATCATGCTAGGATTAGCAGGAAAAAGCTAAAAATTTCAGAATTGCACCTTGCAATGTGGAGATATTACTGTTTGTGCATTTACAATATTCATTGATTTTTGCCATTGAAAAACATGTTTTTCATATACCAGAAATGTTTGAAGCTACTGACTGAATGAAAGGAGCTGGCATCTCACTCTCTTTGAATCTTCTTTATCATGCTAGGATTAGCAGGAAAAAGCAAAAAATTTCAGAATTGCACCGTGCAATGTGGAGATATTACTGTTTGTGCATTTACAATATTCATTGATTTTTGCCATTGAAAAACATGTTTTTCATATACCAGAAATGTTTGAAGCTACTGACTGAATGAAAGGAGCTGGCATCTCACTCTCTTTGTATCTTCTTTATCATGCTAGGATTAACAGGAAAAAGCAAAAAATTTCAGAATTGCACCGTGCAATGTGGAGATATTACTGTTTGTGCATTTACAATATTCATTGATTTTTGCCATTGAAAAACATGTTTTTCATATACCAGAAATGTTTGAAGCTACTGACTGAATGAAAGGAGCTGGCATCTCACTCTCTTTGAATCTTCTTTATCATGCTAGGATTAGCAGGAAAAAGCAAAAAAATTCAGAATTGCACCATGCAATGTGGAGATATTACTGTTTGTGCATTTACAATATTCATTGATTTTTGCCATTGAAAAACATGTTTTTCATATACCAGAAATGTTTGAAGCTACTGACTGAATGAAAGGAGCTGGCATCTCACTCTCTTTGAATCTTCTTTATCATGCTAGGATTAGCAGGAAAAAGCAAAAAATTTCAGAATTGCACCTTGCAATGTGGAGATATTACTGTTTGTGCATTTACAATATTCATTGATTTTTGCCATTGAAAAACATGTTTTTCATATACCAGAAATGTTTGAAGCTACTGACTGAATGAAAGGAGCTGGCATCTCACTCTCTTTGAATCTTCTTTATCATGCTAGGATTAGCAGGAAAAAGCAAAAAATTTCACAATTGCACCGTGCAATGTGGAGATATTACTGTTTGTGCATTTACAATATTCATTGATTTTTGCCATTGAAAAACATGTTTTTCATATACCAGAAATGTTTGAAGCTACTGACTGAATGAAAGGAGCTGGCATCTCACTCTCTTTGAATCTTCTTTATCATGCTAGGATTAACAGGAAAAAGCTAAAAATTTCAGAATTGCACCGTGCAATGTGGAGATATTACTGTTTGTGCATTTACAATATTCATTGATTTTTGCCATTGAAAAACATGTTTTTCATATACCAGAAATGTTTGAAGCTACTGACTGAATGAAAGGAGCTGGCATCTCACTCTCTTTGAATCTTCTTTATCATGCTAGGATTAGCAGGAAAAAGCAAAAAATTTCAGAATTGCACCTTGCAATGTGGAGATATTACTGTTTGTGCATTTACAATATTCATTGATTTTTGCCATTGAAAAACGTCCAGAAATGTTTGAAGCTACTGACTGAATGAAAGGAGCTGGCATCTCACTCTCTTTGAATCTTCTTTATCATGCTAGGATTAGCAGGAAAAAGCAAAAAATTTCAGAATTGCACCGTGCAATGTGGAGATATTACTGTTTGTGCATTTACAATATTCATTGATTTTTGCCATTGAAAAACATGTTTTTCATATACCAGAAATGTTTGAAGCTACTGACTGAATGAAAGGAGCTGGCATCTCACTCTCTTTGAATCTTCTTTATCATGCTAGGATTAGCAGGAAAAAGCAAAAAATTTCAGAATTGCACCTTGCAATGTGGAGATATTACTGTTTGTGCATTTACAATATTCATTGATTTTTGCCATTGAAAAACATGTTTTTCATATACCAGAAATGTTTGAAGCTACTGACTGAATGAAAGGAGCTGGCATCTCACTCTCTTTGAATCTTCTTTATCATGCTAGGATTAACAGGAAAAAGCTAAAAATTTCAGAATTGCACCGTGCAATGTGGAGATATTACTGTTTGTGCATTTACAATATTCATTGATTTTTGCCATTGAAAAACGTCCAGAAATGTTTGAAGCTACTGACTGAATGAAAGGAGCTGGCATCTCACTCTCTTTGAATCTTCTTTATCATGCTAGGATTAGCAGGAAAAAGCAAAAAATTTCAGAATTGCACCGTGCAATGTGGAGATATTACTGTTTGTGCATTTACAATATTCATTGATTTTTGCCATTGAAAAACATGTTTTTCATATACCAGAAATGTTTGAAGCTACTGACTGAATGAAAGGAGCTGGCATCTCACTCTCTTTGAATCTTCTTTATCATGCTAGGATTAGCAGGAAAAAGCAAAAAATTTCAGAATTGCACCTTGCAATGTGGAGATATTACTGTTTGTGCATTTACAATATTCATTGATTTTTGCCATTGAAAAACATGTTTTTCATATACCAGAAATGTTTGAAGCTACTGACTGAATGAAAGGAGCTGGCATCTCACTCTCTTTGAATCTTCTTTATCATGCTAGGATTAGCAGGAAAAAGCAAAAAATTTCAGAATTGCACCGTGCAATGTGGAGATATTACTGTTTGTGCATTTACAATATTCATTGATTTTTGCCATTGAAAAACATGTTTTTCATATACCAGAAATGTTTGAAGCTACTGACTGAATGAAAGGAGCTGGCATCTCACTCTCTTTGAATCTTCTTTATCATGCTAGGATTAGCAGGAAAAAGCTAAAAATTTCAGAATTGCACCTTGCAATGTGGAGATATTACTGTTTGTGCATTTACAATATTCATTGATTTTTGCCATTGAAAAACATGTTTTTCATATACCAGAAATGTTTGAAGCTACTGACTGAATGAAAGGAGCTGGCATCTCACTCTCTTTGAATCTTCTTTATCATGCTAGGATTAACAGGAAAAAGCTAAAAATTTCAGAATTGCACCGTGCAATGTGGAGATATTACTGTTTGTGCATTTACAATATTCATTGATTTTTGCCATTGAAAAACGTCCAGAAATGTTTGAAGCTACTGACTGAATGAAAGGAGCTGGCATCTCACTCTCTTTGAATCTTCTTTATCATGCTAGGATTAACAGGAAAAAGCTAAAAATTTCAGAATTGCACCTTGCAATGTGGAGATATTACTGTTTGTGCATTTACAATATTCATTGATTTTTGCCATTGAAAAACATGTTTTTCATATACCAGAAATGTTTGAAGCTACTGACTGAATGAAAGGAGCTGGCATCTCACTCTCTTTGAATCTTCTTTATCATGCTAGGATTAGCAGGAAAAAGCAAAAAATTTCAGAATTGCACCTTGCAATGTGGAGATATTACTGTTTGTGCATTTACAATATTCATTGATTTTTGCCATTGAAAAACGTCCAGAAATGTTTGAAGCTACTGACTGAATGAAAGGAGCTGGCATCTCACTCTCTTTGAATCTTCTTTATCATGCTAGGATTAACAGGAAAAAGCTAAAAATTTCAGAATTGCACCGTGCAATGTGGAGATATTACTGTTTGTGCATTTACAATATTCATTGATTTTTGCCATTGAAAAACATGTTTTTCATATACCAGAAATGTTTGAAGCTACTGACTGAATGAAAGGAGCTGGCATCTCACTCTCTTTGAATCTTCTTTATCATGCTAGGATTAACAGGAAAAAGCTAAAAATTTCAGAATTGCACCGTGCAATGTGGAGATATTACTGTTTGTGCATTTACAATATTCATTGATTTTTGCCATTGAAAAACGTCCAGAAATGTTTGAAGCTACTGACTGAATGAAAGGAGCTGGCATCTCACTCTCTTTGAATCTTCTTTATCATGCTAGGATTAACAGGAAAAAGCTAAAAATTTCAGAATTGCACCTTGCAATGTGGAGATATTACTGTTTGTGCATTTACAATATTCATTGATTTTTGCCATTGAAAAACATGTTTTTCATATACCAGAAATGTTTGAAGCTACTGACTGAATGAAAGGAGCTGGCATCTCACTCTCTTTGAATCTTCTTTATCATGCTAGGATTAACAGGAAAAAGCAAAAAATTTCAGAATTGCACCTTGCAATGTGGAGATATTACTGTTTGTGCATTTACAATATTCATTGATTTTTGCCATTGAAAAACATGTTTTTCATATACCAGAAATGTTTGAAGCTACTGACTGAATGAAAGGAGCTGGCATCTCACTCTCTTTGAATCTTCTTTATCATGCTAGGATTAACAGGAAAAAGCTAAAAATTTCAGAATTGCACCGTGCAATGTGGAGATATTACTGTTTGTGCATTTACAATATTCATTGATTTTTGCCATTGAAAAACATGTTTTTCATATACCAGAAATGTTTGAAGCTACTGACTGAATGAAAGGAGCTGGCATCTCACTCTCTTTGAATCTTCTTTATCATGCTAGGATTAGCAGGAAAAAGCAAAAAATTTCAGAATTGCACCGTGCAATGTGGAGATATTACTGTTTGTGCATTTACAATATTCATTGATTTTTGCCATTGAAAAACATGTTTTTCATATACCAGAAATGTTTGAAGCTACTGACTGAATGAAAGGAGCTGGCATCTCACTCTCTTTGAATCTTCTTTATCATGCTAGGATTAACAGGAAAAAGCTAAAAATTTCAGAATTGCACCGTGCAATGTGGAGATATTACTGTTTGTGCATTTACAATATTCATTGATTTTTGCCATTGAAAAACATGTTTTTCATATACCAGAAATGTTTGAAGCTACTGACTGAATGAAAGGAGCTGGCATCTCACTCTCTTTGAATCTTCTTTATCATGCTAGGATTAGCAGGAAAAAGCAAAAAATTTCAGAATTGCACCTTGCAATGTGGAGATATTACTGTTTGTGCATTTACAATATTCATTGATTTTTGCCATTGAAAAACGTCCAGAAATGTTTGAAGCTACTGACTGAATGAAAGGAGCTGGCATCTCACTCTCTTTGAATCTTCTTTATCATGCTAGGATTAGCAGGAAAAAGCAAAAAATTTCAGAATTGCACCGTGCAATGTGGAGATATTACTGTTTGTGCATTTACAATATTCATTGATTTTTGCCATTGAAAAACATGTTTTTCATATACCAGAAATGTTTGAAGCTACTGACTGAATGAAAGGAGCTGGCATCTCACTCTCTTTGAATCTTCTTTATCATGCTAGGATTAGCAGGAAAAAGCAAAAAATTTCAGAATTGCACCTTGCAATGTGGAGATATTACTGTTTGTGCATTTACAATATTCATTGATTTTTGCCATTGAAAAACATGTTTTTCATATACCAGAAATGTTTGAAGCTACTGACTGAATGAAAGGAGCTGGCATCTCACTCTCTTTGAATCTTCTTTATCATGCTAGGATTAACAGGAAAAAGCTAAAAATTTCAGAATTGCACCGTGCAATGTGGAGATATTACTGTTTGTGCATTTACAATATTCATTGATTTTTGCCATTGAAAAACGTCCAGAAATGTTTGAAGCTACTGACTGAATGAAAGGAGCTGGCATCTCACTCTCTTTGAATCTTCTTTATCATGCTAGGATTAGCAGGAAAAAGCAAAAAATTTCAGAATTGCACCGTGCAATGTGGAGATATTACTGTTTGTGCATTTACAATATTCATTGATTTTTGCCATTGAAAAACATGTTTTTCATATACCAGAAATGTTTGAAGCTACTGACTGAATGAAAGGAGCTGGCATCTCACTCTCTTTGAATCTTCTTTATCATGCTAGGATTAGCAGGAAAAAGCAAAAAATTTCAGAATTGCACCTTGCAATGTGGAGATATTACTGTTTGTGCATTTACAATATTCATTGATTTTTGCCATTGAAAAACGTCCAGAAATGTTTGAAGCTACTGACTGAATGAAAGGAGCTGGCATCTCACTCTCTTTGAATCTTCTTTATCATGCTAGGATTAACAGGAAAAAGCTAAAAATTTCAGAATTGCACCTTGCAATGTGGAGATATTACTGTTTGTGCATTTACAATATTCATTGATTTTTGCCATTGAAAAACATGTTTTTCATATACCAGAAATGTTTGAAGCTACTGACTGAATGAAAGGAGCTGGCATCTCACTCTCTTTGAATCTTCTTTATCATGCTAGGATTAACAGGAAAAAGCTAAAAATTTCAGAATTGCACCGTGCAATGTGGAGATATTACTGTTTGTGCATTTACAATATTCATTGATTTTTGCCATTGAAAAACGTCCAGAAATGTTTGAAGCTACTGACTGAATGAAAGGAGCTGGCATCTCACTCTCTTTGAATCTTCTTTATCATGCTAGGATTAACAGGAAAAAGCTAAAAATTTCAGAATTGCACCTTGCAATGTGGAGATATTACTGTTTGTGCATTTACAATATTCATTGATTTTTGCCATTGAAAAACATGTTTTTCATATACCAGAAATGTTTGAAGCTACTGACTGAATGAAAGGAACTGGCATCTCACTCTCTTTGAATCTTCTTTATCATGCTAGGATTAACAGGAAAAAGCAAAAAATTTCAGAATTGCACCTTGCAATGTGGAGATATTACTGTTTGTGCATTTACAATATTCATTGATTTTTGCCATTGAAAAACATGTTTTTCATATACCAGAAATGTTTGAAGCTACTGACTGAATGAAAGGAGCTGGCATCTCACTCTCTTTGAATCTTCTTTATCATGCTAGGATTAACAGGAAAAAGCTAAAAATTTCAGAATTGCACCGTGCAATGTGGAGATATTACTGTTTGTGCATTTACAATATTCATTGATTTTTGCCATTGAAAAACATGTTTTTCATATACCAGAAATGTTTGAAGCTACTGACTGAATGAAAGGAGCTGGCATCTCACTCTCTTTGAATCTTCATTATCATGCTAGGATTAGCAGGAAAAAGCAAAAAATTTCAGAATTGCACCGTGCAATGTGGAGATATTACTGTTTGTGCATTTACAATATTCATTGATTTTTGCCATTGAAAAACATGTTTTTCATATACCAGAAATGTTTGAAGCTACTGACTGAATGAAAGGAGCTGGCATCTCACTCTCTTTGAATCTTCTTTATCATGCTAGGATTAACAGGAAAAAGCTAAAAATTTCAGAATTGCACCGTGCAATGTGGAGATATTACTGTTTGTGCATTTACAATATTCATTGATTTTTGCCATTGAAAAACATGTTTTTCATATACCAGAAATGTTTGAAGCTACTGACTGAATGAAAGGAGCTGGCATCTCACTCTCTTTGAATCTTCTTTATCATGCTAGGATTAGCAGGAAAAAGCAAAAAATTTCAGAATTGCACCTTGCAATGTGGAGATATTACTGTTTGTGCATTTACAATATTCATTGATTTTTGCCATTGAAAAACGTCCAGAAATGTTTGAAGCTACTGACTGAATGAAAGGAGCTGGCATCTCACTCTCTTTGAATCTTCTTTATCATGCTAGGATTAGCAGGAAAAAGCAAAAAATTTCAGAATTGCACCGTGCAATGTGGAGATATTACTGTTTGTGCATTTACAATATTCATTGATTTTTGCCATTGAAAAACATGTTTTTCATATACCAGAAATGTTTGAAGCTACTGACTGAATGAAAGGAGCTGGCATCTCACTCTCTTTGAATCTTCTTTATCATGCTAGGATTAGCAGGAAAAAGCAAAAAATTTCAGAATTGCACCTTGCAATGTGGAGATATTACTGTTTGTGCATTTACAATATTCATTGATTTTTGCCATTGAAAAACATGTTTTTCATATACCAGAAATGTTTGAAGCTACTGACTGAATGAAAGGAGCTGGCATCTCACTCTCTTTGAATCTTCTTTATCATGCTAGGATTAACAGGAAAAAGCTAAAAATTTCAGAATTGCACCGTGCAATGTGGAGATATTACTGTTTGTGCATTTACAATATTCATTGATTTTTGCCATTGAAAAACGTCCAGAAATGTTTGAAGCTACTGACTGAATGAAAGGAGCTGGCATCTCACTCTCTTTGAATCTTCTTTATCATGCTAGGATTAGCAGGAAAAAGCAAAAAATTTCAGAATTGCACCGTGCAATGTGGAGATATTACTGTTTGTGCATTTACAATATTCATTGATTTTTGCCATTGAAAAACATGTTTTTCATATACCAGAAATGTTTGAAGCTACTGACTGAATGAAAGGAGCTGGCATCTCACTCTCTTTGAATCTTCTTTATCATGCTAGGATTAGCAGGAAAAAGCAAAAAATTTCAGAATTGCACCTTGCAATGTGGAGATATTACTGTTTGTGCATTTACAATATTCATTGATTTTTGCCATTGAAAAACATGTTTTTCATATACCAGAAATGTTTGAAGCTACTGACTGAATGAAAGGAGCTGGCATCTCACTCTCTTTGAATCTTCTTTATCATGCTAGGATTAGCAGGAAAAAGCAAAAAAATTCAGAATTGCACCGTGCAATGTGGAGATATTACTGTTTGTGCATTTACAATATTCATTGATTTTTGCCATTGAAAAACATGTTTTTCATATACCAGAAATGTTTGAAGCTACTGACTGAATGAAAGGAGCTGGCATCTCACTCTCTTTGAATCTTCTTTATCATGCTAGGATTAGCAGGAAAAAGCTAAAAATTTCAGAATTGCACCTTGCAATGTGGAGATATTACTGTTTGTGCATTTACAATATTCATTGATTTTTGCCATTGAAAAACATGTTTTTCATATACCAGAAATGTTTGAAGCTACTGACTGAATGAAAGGAGCTGGCATCTCACTCTCTTTGAATCTTCTTTATCATGCTAGGATTAACAGGAAAAAGCTAAAAATTTCAGAATTGCACCGTGCAATGTGGAGATATTACTGTTTGTGCATTTACAATATTCATTGATTTTTGCCATTGAAAAACGTCCAGAAATGTTTGAAGCTACTGACTGAATGAAAGGAGCTGGCATCTCACTCTCTTTGAATCTTCTTTATCATGCTAGGATTAACAGGAAAAAGCTAAAAATTTCAGAATTGCACCTTGCAATGTGGAGATATTACTGTTTGTGCATTTACAATATTCATTGATTTTTGCCATTGAAAAACATGTTTTTCATATACCAGAAATGTTTGAAGCTACTGACTGAATGAAAGGAGCTGGCATCTCACTCTCTTTGAATCTTCTTTATCATGCTAGGATTAACAGGAAAAAGCTAAAAATTTCAGAATTGCACCGTGCAATGTGGAGACATTACTGTTTGTGCATTTACAATATTCATTGATTTTTGCCATTGAAAAACGTCCAGAAATGTTTGAAGCTACTGACTGAATGAAAGGAGCTGGCATCTCACTCTCTTTGAATCTTCTTTATCATGCTAGGATTAGCAGGAAAAAGCAAAAAATTTCAGAATTGCACCGTGCAATGTGGAGATATTACTGTTTGTGCATTTACAATATTCATTGATTTTTGCCATTGAAAAACATGTTTTTCATATACCAGAAATGTTTGAAGCTACTGACTGAATGAAAGGAGCTGGCATCTCACTCTCTTTGAATCTTCTTTATCATGCTAGGATTAGCAGGAAAAAGCAAAAAATTTCAGAATTGCACCTTGCAATGTGGAGATATTACTGTTTGTGCATTTACAATATTCATTGATTTTTGCCATTGAAAAACATGTTTTTCATATACCAGAAATGTTTGAAGCTACTGACTGAATGAAAGGAGCTGGCATCTCACTCTCTTTGAATCTTCTTTATCATGCTAGGATTAGCAGGAAAAAGCAAAAAATTTCAGAATTGCACCGTGCAATGTGGAGATATTACTGTTTGTGCATTTACAATATTCATTGATTTTTGCCATTGAAAAACATGTTTTTCATATACCAGAAATGTTTGAAGCTACTGACTGAATGAAAGGAGCTGGCATCTCACTCTCTTTGAATCTTCTTTATCATGCTAGGATTAGCAGGAAAAAGCTAAAAATTTCAGAATTGCACCTTGCAATGTGGAGATATTACTGTTTGTGCATTTACAATATTCATTGATTTTTGCCATTGAAAAACATGTTTTTCATATACCAGAAATGTTTGAAGCTACTGACTGAATGAAAGGAGCTGGCATCTCACTCTCTTTGAATCTTCTTTATCATGCTAGGATTAACAGGAAAAAGCTAAAAATTTCAGAATTGCACCGTGCAATGTGGAGATATTACTGTTTGTGCATTTACAATATTCATTGATTTTTGCCATTGAAAAACGTCCAGAAATGTTTGAAGCTACTGACTGAATGAAAGGAGCTGGCATCTCACTCTCTTTGAATCTTCTTTATCATGCTAGGATTAACAGGAAAAAGCTAAAAATTTCAGAATTGCACCTTGCAATGTGGAGATATTACTGTTTGTGCATTTACAATATTCATTGATTTTTGCCATTGAAAAACATGTTTTTCATATACCAGAAATGTTTGAAGCTACTGACTGAATGAAAGGAGCTGGCATCTCACTCTCTTTGAATCTTCTTTATCATGCTAGGATTAGCAGGAAAAAGCAAAAAATTTCAGAATTGCACCTTGCAATGTGGAGATATTACTGTTTGTGCATTTACAATATTCATTGATTTTTGCCATTGAAAAACGTCCAGAAATGTTTGAAGCTACTGACTGAATGAAAGGAGCTGGCATCTCACTCTCTTTGAATCTTCTTTATCATGCTAGGATTAACAGGAAAAAGCTAAAAATTTCAGAATTGCACCTTGCAATGTGGAGATATTACTGTTTGTGCATTTACAATATTCATTGATTTTTGCCATTGAAAAACATGTTTTTCATATACCAGAAATGTTTGAAGCTACTGACTGAATGAAAGGAGCTGGCATCTCACTCTCTTTGAATCTTCTTTATCATGCTAGGATTAACAGGAAAAAGCTAAAAATTTCAGAATTGCACCGTGCAATGTGGAGATATTACTGTTTGTGCATTTACAATATTCATTGATTTTTGCCATTGAAAAACGTCCAGAAATGTTTGAAGCTACTGACTGAATGAAAGGAGCTGGCATCTCACTCTCTTTGAATCTTCTTTATCATGCTAGGATTAACAGGAAAAAGCTAAAAATTTCAGAATTGCACCTTGCAATGTGGAGATATTACTGTTTGTGCATTTACAATATTCATTGATTTTTGCCATTGAAAAACATGTTTTTCATATACCAGAAATGTTTGAAGCTACTGACTGAATGAAAGGAGCTGGCATCTCACTCTCTTTGAATCTTCTTTATCATGCTAGGATTAACAGGAAAAAGCAAAAAATTTCAGAATTGCACCTTGCAATGTGGAGATATTACTGTTTGTGCATTTACAATATTCATTGATTTTTGCCATTGAAAAACATGTTTTTCATATACCAGAAATGTTTGAAGCTACTGACTGAATGAAAGGAGCTGGCATCTCACTCTCTTTGAATCTTCTTTATCATGCTAGGATTAACAGGAAAAAGCTAAAAATTTCAGAATTGCACCGTGCAATGTGGAGATATTACTGTTTGTGCATTTACAATATTCATTGATTTTTGCCATTGAAAAACATGTTTTTCATATACCAGAAATGTTTGAAGCTACTGACTGAATGAAAGGAGCTGGCATCTCACTCTCTTTGAATCTTCTTTATCATGCTAGGATTAGCAGGAAAAAGCAAAAAATTTCAGAATTGCACCGTGCAATGTGGAGATATTACTGTTTGTGCATTTACAATATTCATTGATTTTTGCCATTGAAAAACATGTTTTTCATATACCAGAAATGTTTGAAGCTACTGACTGAATGAAAGGAGCTGGCATCTCACTCTCTTTGAATCTTCTTTATCATGCTAGGATTAACAGGAAAAAGCTAAAAATTTCAGAATTGCACCGTGCAATGTGGAGATATTACTGTTTGTGCATTTACAATATTCATTGATTTTTGCCATTGAAAAACATGTTTTTCATATACCAGAAATGTTTGAAGCTACTGACTGAATGAAAGGAGCTGGCATCTCACTCTCTTTGAATCTTCTTTATCATGCTAGGATTAGCAGGAAAAAGCAAAAAATTTCAGAATTGCACCTTGCAATGTGGAGATATTACTGTTTGTGCATTTACAATATTCATTGATTTTTGCCATTGAAAAACGTCCAGAAATGTTTGAAGCTACTGACTGAATGAAAGGAGCTGGCATCTCACTCTCTTTGAATCTTCTTTATCATGCTAGGATTAGCAGGAAAAAGCAAAAAATTTCAGAATTGCACCGTGCAATGTGGAGATATTACTGTTTGTGCATTTACAATATTCATTGATTTTTGCCATTGAAAAACATGTTTTTCATATACCAGAAATGTTTGAAGCTACTGACTGAATGAAAGGAGCTGGCATCTCACTCTCTTTGAATCTTCTTTATCATGCTAGGATTAGCAGGAAAAAGCAAAAAATTTCAGAATTGCACCTTGCAATGTGGAGATATTACTGTTTGTGCATTTACAATATTCATTGATTTTTGCCATTGAAAAACATGTTTTTCATATACCAGAAATGTTTGAAGCTACTGACTGAATGAAAGGAGCTGGCATCTCACTCTCTTTGAATCTTCTTTATCATGCTAGGATTAACAGGAAAAAGCTAAAAATTTCAGAATTGCACCGTGCAATGTGGAGATATTACTGTTTGTGCATTTACAATATTCATTGATTTTTGCCATTGAAAAATGTCCAGAAATGTTTGAAGCTACTGACTGAATGAAAGGAGCTGGCATCTCACTCTCTTTGAATCTTCTTTATCATGCTAGGATTAGCAGGAAAAAGCAAAAAATTTCAGAATTGCACCGTGCAATGTGGAGATATTACTGTTTGTGCATTTACAATATTCATTGATTTTTGCCATTGAAAAACATGTTTTTCATATACCAGAAATGTTTGAAGCTACTGACTGAATGAAAGGAGCTGGCATCTCACTCTCTTTGAATCTTCTTTATCATGCTAGGATTAGCAGGAAAAAGCAAAAAATTTCAGAATTGCACCTTGCAATGTGGAGATATTACTGTTTGTGCATTTACAATATTCATTGATTTTTGCCATTGAAAAACATGTTTTTCATATACCAGAAATGTTTGAAGCTACTGACTGAATGAAAGGAGCTGGCATCTCACTCTCTTTGAATCTTCTTTATCATGCTAGGATTAGCAGGAAAAAGCAAAAAAATTCAGAATTGCACCGTGCAATGTGGAGATATTACTGTTTGTGCATTTACAATATTCATTGATTTTTGCCATTGAAAAACATGTTTTTCATATACCAGAAATGTTTGAAGCTACTGACTGAATGAAAGGAGCTGGCATCTCACTCTCTTTGAATCTTCTTTATCATGCTAGGATTAGCAGGAAAAAGCTAAAAATTTCAGAATTGCACCTTGCAATGTGGAGATATTACTGTTTGTGCATTTACAATATTCATTGATTTTTGCCATTGAAAAACATGTTTTTCATATACCAGAAATGTTTGAAGCTACTGACTGAATGAAAGGAGCTGGCATCTCACTCTCTTTGAATCTTCTTTATCATGCTAGGATTAACAGGAAAAAGCTAAAAATTTCAGAATTGCACCGTGCAATGTGGAGATATTACTGTTTGTGCATTTACAATATTCATTGATTTTTGCCATTGAAAAACGTCCAGAAATGTTTGAAGCTACTGACTGAATGAAAGGAGCTGGCATCTCACTCTCTTTGAATCTTCTTTATCATGCTAGGATTAACAGGAAAAAGCTAAAAATTTCAGAATTGCACCTTGCAATGTGGAGATATTACTGTTTGTGCATTTACAATATTCATTGATTTTTGCCATTGAAAAACATGTTTTTCATATACCAGAAATGTTTGAAGCTACTGACTGAATGAAAGGAGCTGGCATCTCACTCTCTTTGAATCTTCTTTATCATGCTAGGATTAGCAGGAAAAAGCAAAAAATTTCAGAATTGCACCTTGCAATGTGGAGATATTACTGTTTGTGCATTTACAATATTCATTGATTTTTGCCATTGAAAAACGTCCAGAAATGTTTGAAGCTACTGACTGAATGAAAGGAGCTGGCATCTCACTCTCTTTGAATCTTCTTTATCATGCTAGGATTAACAGGAAAAAGCTAAAAATTTCAGAATTGCACCGTGCAATGTGGAGATATTACTGTTTGTGCATTTACAATATTCATTGATTTTTGCCATTGAAAAACGTCCAGAAATGTTTGAAGCTACTGACTGAATGAAAGGAGCTGGCATCTCACTCTCTTTGAATCTTCTTTATCATGCTAGGATTAACAGGAAAAAGCTAAAAATTTCAGAATTGCACCTTGCAATGTGGAGATATTACTGTTTGTGCATTTACAATATTCATTGATTTTTGCCATTGAAAAACATGTTTTTCATATACCAGAAATGTTTGAAGCTACTGACTGAATGAAAGGAGCTGGCATCTCACTCTCTTTGAATCTTCTTTATCATGCTAGGATTAGCAGGAAAAAGCAAAAAATTTCAGAATTGCACCTTGCAATGTGGAGATATTACTGTTTGTGCATTTACAATATTCATTGATTTTTGCCATTGAAAAACGTCCAGAAATGTTTGAAGCTACTGACTGAATGAAAGGAGCTGGCATCTCACTCTCTTTGAATCTTCTTTATCATGCTAGGATTAACAGGAAAAAGCTAAAAATTTCAGAATTGCACCTTGCAATGTGGAGATATTACTGTTTGTGCATTTACAATATTCATTGATTTTTGCCATTGAAAAACATGTTTTTCATATACCAGAAATGTTTGAAGCTACTGACTGAATGAAAGGAGCTGGCATCTCACTCTCTTTGAATCTTCTTTATCATGCTAGGATTAACAGGAAAAAGCTAAAAATTTCAGAATTGCACCGTGCAATGTGGAGATATTACTGTTTGTGCATTTACAATATTCATTGATTTTTGCCATTGAAAAACGTCCAGAAATGTTTGAAGCTACTGACTGAATGAAAGGAGCTGGCATCTCACTCTCTTTGAATCTTCTTTATCATGCTAAGATTAACAGGAAAAAGCTAAAAATTTCAGAATTGCACCTTGCAATGTGGAGATATTACTGTTTGTGCATTTACAATATTCATTGATTTTTGCCATTGAAAAACATGTTTTTCATATACCAGAAATGTTTGAAGCTACTGACTGAATGAAAGGAGCTGGCATCTCACTCTCTTTGAATCTTCTTTATCATGCTAGGATTAACAGGAAAAAGCAAAAAATTTCAGAATTGCACCTTGCAATGTGGAGATATTACTGTTTGTGCATTTACAATATTCATTGATTTTTGCCATTGAAAAACATGTTTTTCATATACCAGAAATGTTTGAAACTACTGACTGAATGAAAGGAGCTGGCATCTCACTCTCTTTGAATCTTCTTTATCATGCTAGGATTAACAGGAAAAAGCTAAAAATTTCAGAATTGCACCGTGCAATGTGGAGATATTACTGTTTGTGCATTTACAATATTCATTGATTTTTGCCATTGAAAAACATGTTTTTCATATACCAGAAATGTTTGAAGCTACTGACTGAATGAAAGGAGCTGGCATCTCACTCTCTTTGAATCTTCTTTATCATGCTAGGATTAACAGGAAAAAGCTAAAAATTTCAGAATTGCACCTTGCAATGTGGAGATATTACTGTTTGTGCATTTACAATATTCATTGATTTTTGCCATTGAAAAACATGTTTTTCATATACCAGAAATGTTTGAAGCTACTGACTGAATGAAAGGAGCTGGCATCTCACTCTCTTTGAATCTTCTTTATCATGCTAGGATTAACAGGAAAAAGCTAAAAATTTCAGAATTGCACCTTGCAATGTGGAGATATTACTGTTTGTGCATTTACAATATTCATTGATTTTTGCCATTGAAAAACGTCCAGAAATGTTTGAAGCTACTGACTGAATGAAAGGAGCTGGCATCTCACTCTCTTTGAATCTTCTTTATCATGCTAGGATTAGCAGGAAAAAGCAAAAAATTTCAGAATTGCACCGTGCAATGTGGAGATATTACTGTTTGTGCATTTACAATATTCATTGATTTTTGCCATTGAAAAACATGTTTTTCATATACCAGAAATGTTTGAAGCTACTGACTGAATGAAAGGAGCTGGCATCTCACTCTCTTTGAATCTTCTTTATCATGCTAGGATTAACAGGAAAAAGCTAAAAATTTCAGAATTGCACCGTGCAATGTGGAGATATTACTGTTTGTGCATTTACAATATTCATTGATTTTTGCCATTGAAAAACATGTTTTTCATATACCAGAAATGTTTGAAGCTACTGACTGAATGAAAGGAGCTGGCATCTCACTCTCTTTGAATCTTCTTTATCATGCTAGGATTAACAGGAAAAAGCTAAAAATTTCAGAATTGCACCGTGCAATGTGGAGATATTACTGTTTGTGCATTTACAATATTCATTGATTTTTGCCATTGAAAAACGTCCAGAAATGTTTGAAGCTACTGACTGAATGAAAGGAGCTGGCATCTCACTCTCTTTGAATCTTCTTTATCATGCTAGGATTAGCAGGAAAAAGCAAAAAATTTCAGAATTGCACCGTGCAATGTGGAGATATTACTGTTTGTGCATTTACAATATTCATTGATTTTTGCCATTGAAAAACATGTTTTTCATATACCAGAAATGTTTGAAGCTACTGACTGAATGAAAGGAGCTGGCATCTCACTCTCTTTGAATCTTCTTTATCATGCTAGGATTAGCAGGAAAAAGCAAAAAATTTCAGAATTGCACCTTGCAATGTGGAGATATTACTGTTTGTGCATTTACAATATTCATTGATTTTTGCCATTGAAAAACATGTTTTTCATATACCAGAAATGTTTGAAGCTACTGACTGAATGAAAGGAGCTGGCATCTCACTCTCTTTGAATCTTCTTTATCATGCTAGGATTAGCAGGAAAAAGCAAAAAATTTCAGAATTGCACCGTGCAATGTGGAGATATTACTGTTTGTGCATTTACAATATTCATTGATTTTTGCCATTGAAAAACATGTTTTTCATATACCAGAAATGTTTGAAGCTACTGACTGAATGAAAGGAGCTGGCATCTCACTCTCTTTGAATCTTCTTTATCATGCTAGGATTAGCAGGAAAAAGCTAAAAATTTCAGAATTGCACCTTGCAATGTGGAGATATTACTGTTTGTGCATTTACAATATTCATTGATTTTTGCCATTGAAAAACATGTTTTTCATATACCAGAAATGTTTGAAGCTACTGACTGAATGAAAGGAGCTGGCATCTCACTCTCTTTGAATCTTCTTTATCATGCTAGGATTAACAGGAAAAAGCTAAAAATTTCAGAATTGCACCGTGCAATGTGGAGATATTACTGTTTGTGCATTTACAATATTCATTGATTTTTGCCATTGAAAAACGTCCAGAAATGTTTGAAGCTACTGACTGAATGAAAGGAGCTGGCATCTCACTCTCTTTGAATCTTCTTTATCATGCTAGGATTAACAGGAAAAAGCTAAAAATTTCAGAATTGCACCTTGCAATGTGGAGATATTACTGTTTGTGCATTTACAATATTCATTGATTTTTGCCATTGAAAAACATGTTTTTCATATACCAGAAATGTTTGAAGCTACTGACTGAATGAAAGGAGCTGGCATCTCACTCTCTTTGAATCTTCTTTATCATGCTAGGATTAGCAGGAAAAAGCAAAAAATTTCAGAATTGCACCTTGCAATGTGGAGATATTACTGTTTGTGCATTTACAATATTCATTGATTTTTGCCATTGAAAAACGTCCAGAAATGTTTGAAGCTACTGACTGAATGAAAGGAGCTGGCATCTCACTCTCTTTGAATCTTCTTTATCATGCTAGGATTAACAGGAAAAAGCTAAAAATTTCAGAATTGCACCGTGCAATGTGGAGATATTACTGTTTGTGCATTTACAATATTCATTGATTTTTGCCATTGAAAAACATGTTTTTCATATACCAGAAATGTTTGAAGCTACTGACTGAATGAAAGGAGCTGGCATCTCACTCTCTTTGAATCTTCTTTATCATGCTAGGATTAACAGGAAAAAGCTAAAAATTTCAGAATTGCACCGTGCAATGTGGAGATATTACTGTTTGTGCATTTACAATATTCATTGATTTTTGCCATTGAAAAACGTCCAGAAATGTTTGAAGCTACTGACTGAATGAAAGGAGCTGGCATCTCACTCTCTTTGAATCTTCTTTATCATGCTAGGATTAGCAGGAAAAAGCAAAAAATTTCAGAATTGCACCGTGCAATGTGGAGATATTACTGTTTGTGCATTTACAATATTCATTGATTTTTGCCATTGAAAAACATGTTTTTCATATACCAGAAATGTTTGAAGCTACTGACTGAATGAAAGGAGCTGGCATCTCACTCTCTTTGAATCTTCTTTATCATGCTAGGATTAGCAGGAAAAAGCAAAAAATTTCAGAATTGCACCTTGCAATGTGGAGATATTACTGTTTGTGCATTTACAATATTCATTGATTTTTGCCATTGAAAAACATGTTTTTCATATACCAGAAATGTTTGAAGCTACTGACTGAATGAAAGGAGCTGGCATCTCACTCTCTTTGAATCTTCTTTATCATGCTAGGATTAGCAGGAAAAAGCAAAAAATTTCAGAATTGCACCGTGCAATGTGGAGATATTACTGTTTGTGCATTTACAATATTCATTGATTTTTGCCATTGAAAAACATGTTTTTCATATACCAGAAATGTTTGAAGCTACTGACTGAATGAAAGGAGCTGGCATCTCACTCTCTTTGAATCTTCTTTATCATGCTAGGATTAGCAGGAAAAAGCTAAAAATTTCAGAATTGCACCTTGCAATGTGGAGATATTACTGTTTGTGCATTTACAATATTCATTGATTTTTGCCATTGAAAAACATGTTTTTCATATACCAGAAATGTTTGAAGCTACTGACTGAATGAAAGGAGCTGGCATCTCACTCTCTTTGAATCTTCTTTATCATGCTAGGATTAACAGGAAAAAGCTAAAAATTTCAGAATTGCACCGTGCAATGTGGAGATATTACTGTTTGTGCATTTACAATATTCATTGATTTTTGCCATTGAAAAACGTCCAGAAATGTTTGAAGCTACTGACTGAATGAAAGGAGCTGGCATCTCACTCTCTTTGAATCTTCTTTATCATGCTAGGATTAACAGGAAAAAGCTAAAAATTTCAGAATTGCACCTTGCAATGTGGAGATATTACTGTTTGTGCATTTACAATATTCATTGATTTTTGCCATTGAAAAACATGTTTTTCATATACCAGAAATGTTTGAAGCTACTGACTGAATGAAAGGAGCTGGCATCTCACTCTCTTTGAATCTTCTTTATCATGCTAGGATTAGCAGGAAAAAGCAAAAAATTTCAGAATTGCACCTTGCAATGTGGAGATATTACTGTTTGTGCATTTACAATATTCATTGATTTTTGCCATTGAAAAACGTCCAGAAATGTTTGAAGCTACTGACTGAATGAAAGGAGCTGGCATCTCACTCTCTTTGAATCTTCTTTATCATGCTAGGATTAACAGGAAAAAGCTAAAAATTTCAGAATTGCACCTTGCAATGTGGAGATATTACTGTTTGTGCATTTACAATATTCATTGATTTTTGCCATTGAAAAACATGTTTTTCATATACCAGAAATGTTTGAAGTTACTGACTGAATGAAAGGAGCTGGCATCTCACTCTCTTTGAATCTTCTTTATCATGCTAGGATTAACAGGAAAAAGCTAAAAATTTCAGAATTGCACCGTGCAATGTGGAGATATTACTGTTTGTGCATTTACAATATTCATTGATTTTTGCCATTGAAAAACGTCCAGAAATGTTTGAAGCTACTGACTGAATGAAAGGAGCTGGCATCTCACTCTCTTTGAATCTTCTTTATCATGCTAGGATTAACAGGAAAAAGCTAAAAATTTCAGAATTGCACCTTGCAATGTGGAGATATTACTGTTTGTGCATTTACAATATTCATTGATTTTTGCCATTGAAAAACATGTTTTTCATATACCAGAAATGTTTGAAGCTACTGACTGAATGAAAGGAGCTGGCATCTCACTCTCTTTGAATCTTCTTTATCATGCTAGGATTAACAGGAAAAAGCAAAAAATTTCAGAATTGCACCTTGCAATGTGGAGATATTACTGTTTGTGCATTTACAATATTCATTGATTTTTGCCATTGAAAAACATGTTTTTCATATACCAGAAATGTTTGAAGCTACTGACTGAATGAAAGGAGCTGGCATCTCACTCTCTTTGAATCTTCTTTATCATGCTAGGATTAACAGGAAAAAGCTAAAAATTTCAGAATTGCACCGTGCAATGTGGAGATATTACTGTTTGTGCATTTACAATATTCATTGATTTTTGCCATTGAAAAACATGTTTTTCATATACCAGAAATGTTTGAAGCTACTGACTGAATGAAAGGAGCTGGCATCTCACTCTCTTTGAATCTTCTTTATCATGCTAGGATTAACAGGAAAAAGCTAAAAATTTCAGAATTGCACCTTGCAATGTGGAGATATTACTGTTTGTGCATTTACAATATTCATTGATTTTTGCCATTGAAAAACATGTTTTTCATATACCAGAAATGTTTGAAGCTACTGACTGAATGAAAGGAGCTGGCATCTCACTCTCTTTGAATCTTCTTTATCATGCTAGGATTAACAGGAAAAAGCTAAAAATTTCAGAATTGCACCTTGCAATGTGGAGATATTACTGTTTGTGCATTTACAATATTCATTGATTTTTGCCATTGAAAAACATGTTTTTCATATACCAGAAATGTTTGAAGCTACTGACTGAATGAAAGGAGCTGGCATCTCACTCTCTTTGAATCTTCTTTATCATGCTAGGATTAACAGGAAAAAGCTAAAAATTTCAGAATTGCACCGTGCAATGTGGAGATATTACTGTTTGTGCATTTACAATATTCATTGATTTTTGCCATTGAAAAACATGTTTTTCATATACCAGAAATGTTTGAAGCTACTGACTGAATGAAAGGAGCTGGCATCTCACTCTCTTTGAATCTTCTTTATCATGCTAGGATTAACAGGAAAAAGCTAAAAATTTCAGAATTGCACCGTGCAATGTGGAGATATTACTGTTTGTGCATTTACAATATTCATTGATTTTTGCCATTGAAAAACATGTTTTTCATATACCAGAAATGTTTGAAGCTACTGACTGAATGAAAGGAGCTGGCATCTCACTCTCTTTGAATCTTCTTTATCATGCTAGGATTAGCAGGAAAAAGCAAAAAATTTCAGAATTGCACCTTGCAATGTGGAGATATTACTGTTT